>NC_141330.1:10135000-10262500 GCF_037954235.1 Aulostomus chinensis | reverse complement strand
TGGTGACTGTTTTTCTGCACCGCTGCCCATTTTGTGTCAAGTGGAGCTGGCTGGAGATGTCCCAAGGCCTGTGGGTCCACACAGAGCTGCTCTGTCCGTAGTCACTGGCAAGGAAACAAAGGGTCAGCTGTGGGCCGGCTCAATTCGCCACTGCCCCCCCCTCACCAGCTCTGTGTGGCTCTCACTCCCTCTTCTGGTGGGGTGAGTGTTTTGGTTGGGTGAACTGAGTGCATCCTGTGTATTAATGGGCTCCAGGGTGCAGTGATGTATAGGTATGATATGGAAAAAAGAGGGTGGGGGGGTGATGTAAGCTAATGGAAAGATATGTTGACGGCAGCAAATCGATTTGCGCCAGCATCCTGTGAGCTGCAGTCACATGTCTGAGGGGAAGTATGTCAGTCGGTCAGTGTGTCTAACTTGTGATGGCTTTTCTCTCATGCTCCCTCATCTGCCCTGCTGTTTTCTCTCTTTGACCCCCCCCCCCCCCCCCTCCCGGTCTTCCACGCTCGCCCTGTCACTCAGGCGCTCAGTGACTTTTGCTCAGATCCAAACTCGTTTATCCTGAACTCCACAAACTTCAACACTGGGACCAGCCCAGGTACAGTGGAAGTTTGTTCCTCTTTCATGATCATCTTAATCACTCGCCATCAGATTAATATTCCCATGTTGCTTCTCTTCTGTCTGGCTTTATCAGATGTTCTGGATTATTACCTGACCTGCAGCAGGCGCATGAACAGCCCGTTCCAGCAGGTAACATGACCTCTGTCAGTTCACACGTCTCATCTATATAACATTGCAGGCATTTAGCTGACACCCTGCGTGATTTGAAGTGAGCGAGCAGATTGTATGTCCCACTCATTCAAGGGTGCTTAAGGACAAATTATTTGGGGGTCGGATGCACAGCTGTTGCTAGATGTCCTGTGCTGACATGGTTTTCTACATAGCTCGCTACACTCTGCATATTAATGATGTATTTGAGCGATAATGCAGTGTTTAAAAAAAGTCTTAATTTTACGTCCTTGTCGGCTTCAGCTGCTCACCCAGTCACAGAGGGCGCTGTCCAACATCCACACACACCTCTCCAGCCTGGATAGAAATGCTCTTCCACAGTTCCCCAAAGCTGAGGTATGATATATACTCAGGAAATTTCCCACATGTGGGCTGCAGTCATGTTGATATTTGTTTTATAATCACAGAAATCACTCAGGGATGTTCAGCAGATACTCAATTCAACAGAGGGCAACTTTCATCAGCTGGTGGCCCTTCTGAACTGTCGAGGTCTGAACAAGGTAAAGGAAAGTCCCTGTCGATCAGTTCTAGTTCATCACCAGGCTTCTTATTTCATTCTTTGCTTATCTTGAATTTCAGGACTATATCGACTCCCTGAAAGGGCTGTGCTATGATGGGATGGAGGGATTACTCTACCTCTCCCTTTACTCCTTCCTGTCTGCGCTGGCCTTCACTGCTATCCTCTGCTCTCTGCCCGGTGCCTGGAGGAGCTTCCCCAGGTGAGAGCCGCAGGAAACGCCGACACAGAATCACGTGTAGTGCATCATTTTAAAAAAAAAA
This sequence comes from Aulostomus chinensis, assembly GCF_037954235.1. NCBI lineage: Eukaryota > Metazoa > Chordata > Actinopteri > Syngnathiformes > Aulostomidae > Aulostomus > Aulostomus chinensis. The sequence goes on along the minus strand of NC_141330.1, from coordinate 10,260,931 downwards.
ATCAAACAAAACAAAGAAGCAGAACCTGGCTAGCTTCATACACTCAAACTGAGCTGTAGTTGGAAACCACCTTGGCAGGCAGCGCAAGTTCTGTCTATCTTGTTACACAACGTCGGTGAGGATGTTACACAAGCGCATCACGAAATGTATCCGAATGCCTCTTCTCATAAATATTTACTATCTGGCGTACAAATGGGGAAAGTAAACAGCACTGTAAAATATTGGGTTGGAAGTTTCACAAGCAAAGTTTTGGCTGCCTCCCGTGATATAAAGTAATTATTTATGACTGAGGAATATCATCATGCGTTAAATCACACTGTCGGATGAAAATCTTAGAGCAGCTTAACCCATTTAGACCTAAAAATGAATAGAAAAGCACCTTGAAAAACCTGTGGCGTTTTTATAAACAACCTCCTAAAAAGTTTTCTGGAAAATTAGAATTGCCAACATCAACTCAAAACCTTATTTCTCATTCTGAGTTGCAGACACAAACATGAATCTGAAATGAATTCTATGTAAAAGGACTTTCTTTTCAACCAGCTTTTAAACATTCTCTAATTGGGTCTGCAGGATTTGTTTAGACCTTCTGTGTTACCAGCTAATAGTCAGAATTTGTATGATTTGTTTGGCTATTCCAAAAATATATTGGAATGCACATTATAATTACCTATTGTTATCACGAGTGCTTCTTCTTGAGCACATCTGTAGCTCAGGGCTTTTCTTTGGTGAATGACTGTGGTTTAATACATAATCTGCAAAATCCGAATCATGCATCTCATCCCATTTTATATTTCAGTGTCCAAGCAATAGTGAAGATAACTAAATAATAAGTATACAGAATAAGTAACTATAATAATGATCACATTTGTCTTGCATTATTCTTAAGAGTTACAGATTGATTGTGCAAGTGACATAGAATAAAGTATAATAAAGGCTAAAAAAAATATTCAAAACTACAAATCAATCAGAGAGGACAAATAATCACAGATGTTTTATGGGTTTTTGATTTCAGTCATCAAAAAATGCTCACATTTTTCTGAGTTATCGGCCGTTATATCAAAATAGGTCTGACAATCAGCATGACTTCAATGTGCCAGACTGTTCCTTCCAGAAAAATGCTCCGAAGATCCTCTCAGGACTTTCCACCCAATATCAATTAAATCTGTCCTCTAGTTTCTGAGAGATCATGTTAACAAACTACCAGCCACATGCCAGTGATCACATCACCAACTTGGTGGAGGAAACGGCACGTACACGACACCAAAGGAGACAGAAAACAAGTTGTGCCAAACCATTGAACACAAGTGCATCACGCTACTGCTCTTAAGACATTAAAAAGGCCTTTTCAAGGTGGCTAATGAGCTAGCAAGGCTGCTCAGCTTCTCCAAATGAATACATTAAGTATGAAGACGAAGTTTTACCCGTCACTCCTCTGCTCTCACACATCTTCTCTTTCTCTCTTTCTCTTTCATGGCTGACATCAGCGATTCAGAAGAGTACGAAGACTCGGACAGCGAGAGTGAGGACCCCTTCACCTCCCATCAGGCACGTAGACAGACGGCCTCGGGGTCTCAGCGAGGGGCAATGGCCCCCTTCTATAATTACCCGGGGGCCGGGTGGACACCCCCCTTTTCTAGCGCGCCGCCCCTCCCGTGAGTAACACAGACACACAGTCACACAGACAGACAGACAGACAGAAGGGTCAAGCAGCAGGAGGAGAAGGTTGCCTTTGGGTACCGTTGAAGCTTCACGCTTGTATTTATCGGCCACCTAGTCCTCCTGCGCCACAGATCAGGGATTAAAAGTCCAGGATGTAGAGCTACAACACTGATAATTCATAGACTGATTATATAACACTCTATAACACATAGTCTTCTGTTAAAGACAACATGCACACACAGCTTCATTTGACAGATTAGTTTGAGTATAGAATAGTCAGCTATGTTTACACATTCCTGTCTATATATAGACTTGTAGGATTAGTCCAAATGCACAGAGCTGTCAGTTCAACACATGCATTGCAGACAGACACACAGACAGGTCAATATGGACTCCAGTGTAGGCAGAGAAACAGACACAACTCCAGAGGTCTGTCTGTCTGTCTGTGTGTCTGTCTATTCGTCTGTCAAGTGTTTTCAGGACAGACGATGTAGGCCGCTCGCTCATGTCACAGATCTTGTCTCAAATGGCGTCCTGTCTCCTAAACAGTAGTAGACTACTGCTGTGTTGGGGGGAGGGTGTCATTGACGAGGCCGCGCTTGTAAAAACTCCGCCGATGTGAAGCTCAGGTTGACTATAGGTAACCCCTCCACCCCCACCCTCACACACGCCCCTCCTCCTGCATCATCTGTCTGCTCACTGTGTCTCCAAATCTCTCAGATGACTTCCTCTGATTTGTCCTCGCTATTTGCTCTTCATGACTCCTCTTGCTTCCCTTTTTTTTCCTCCACCGTTTTATCATTTTTATATATTTTTGCCCTTTCTCCCTCACTAAGCCCTAGTTAGCGCTAACTGATTTCATAACAACACACATACAGGACTGACCAAACTAGCAAGGCTCAGAAACTCTAGCTAGCATTAAAAACCCAGTCCTCTCCTCTTAAATGGAGTCTGCTCTGGACTGCGTTAAAAGCTCTCTGGGGTTTATCATGCAGATAAATGCATTCATCAGAGAAACATCATTACAGCTGAAATGTGACTGGTGAGTCAAACACACCTCCCTAAGTGCATGTAGCTGCAGATTATTGAATAAATCCTGCATCTCCAGTCAGGAGTGGACTGTTGGCCTGCTGCTGGTGCTCCCAGTGCCTTCCTCCAGCCCTGCTGCTACTAATACCTGCTAGTTCTGATCAGCGCTGTATTTTTACACACTATATTTCTAACCGCTCTTTCTCCTTCTTCCCTTTTACCTGTCCTTGACTCCCGTCGCCCTGTGGCTTACCCCCACCTCGTCCCCTTTGTCTTTCTCAATGTTTCTCACCCGTTTCCCTCTCTTCTTCATTCCCCACTCCTCCTCCTCCTCCTCCTCTCCCTCTCTTCTGTCCTTGTCTCTTTCTATCTCGATACAGGACTCCAAACGTTTCCTCCAATGGCAACCCTGGCTATGAGAGCCTACCCTTGACTGACAGGCAGTCCCCACCCCCCTCTGTGAGTTCCTCTGTTCTTGTGACACCATCACAATCTGTGCCATTTTATCATTGCTGCCAGTGCACATGCTCTCTTTAATCAGTAGAAGGCGGACTCATGTGGTGACGGGGGCGTCGACCTCGGGGGTGGCCTCTCCTTCTGTTTGCTACATTCATGCAAAACGTGCAGAAACGTTTAGAGGGTCTTATTATGTGGTTATTCCAAATACCATGTTGATTGTAAAGCTGCGGATGTTTTAAAAACGATCTCGACTGTGATGACGGTCCCTGAGAGGTGCTTTTTCGATACCAGTCAAAATGAATTTTTACAAAAGGACAATTGCATTACGAACCTTTTCAAACACTTAAAACACTTTCATGATATCATAGAAATCAATTTACCAAAATGTGGCCTTATTGATGTGTTTAACAATGTCTGTTTTACTTTCCGTTTCAACATGTTTGCATTTTCCCAGTTAAGCAGGATTGTAAAAGACATGGAACATGAAAGTAGCAATTTCTAAGCCTGGAAAAGTTTTTGTTTTTTAAAAAAATTAAATTAGGTCTGACAGTTTTGAAAAACTACACCTCATGGTGTTCCTGCAGAGGGAGTCAGGAGTTTTGTCCAGACATCAGCTCTGTCATCAGCTCCCTACCTCGGTCTTGCCATGAAACCTGAGCCGATGTAGCTCAGATGTAGCTGCGACCCCCCATTAAGAGAATCTGATCTTTCAATCACAGAATCACACATCTGAACTATCTGTTACTTCTGAGAGGGAATGAAGGAAAGCAACCCTAAAATTCATTATGATGATTTCTTCCCCTCTTACAAGTTTTATTTGAAAAATCTTCAAGACATAATCAATGCCTGCTGGTCACATGGTGGATGTGTGTTATCAAAGCTAGATCATTTTATCAGGGAGTGAAAAATATAAAAGTGGATATACTGGTTGATACTCTTTAAAGAATTTTTTGCCAAATGTATGTAAAGAATCCAAAGCAAAAGGTGTCGTCATGCAAAACAGTCTAATTTGTAGTTCTGTGTTATATATTTATACTTCATGCACATGTGAGCAGTGGTACAGTGATGCAGTGCTCAGCACTGTTGCCTCACAGCAAGAAGGTTCCGGGTTTGAGTCCTGGCTCAGGTACAGGATCTTTCTGTGTGGAGTCTGCGTGTTCTCCCTGTTCCTGTGTGGGTTCTCTCTGGTACTCCAGCCTCCTCCCACAGTCCAAAGACATCAAGAGAGGACGAGGCTGATTGATACTCTAAATTGACCGTAGGTGTGACTGTGAGTGTGAATGGTTGTCTGTCTCTATGTGTTGGCCCTGCCATGGACTGGTGACCTGTCCAGGGTGAACCCTGCCTCTCGCCCGTAGCCGCTGGGATGGGCTCCAGCCTTAACAGGAATAAGCAGAAGAAAATGGATGGATGGATGGACATGTGAGCAGCAGGTCATGCTCATATTAGAACTAATGTCAACTTACTACTGTTGAATTCTTAGCTGCATTTAATCATTTACATAAAACCAGACAACATCAGCCAGCATGTACTCCGATATCGATACGTCTGTGACAGATACAACTGGCTCACCGCTAGTTTGCCCTCTCTCTCTCTCGCGCTCTTTCTGTCTCTCACTCTTTATACAGGTGACTAACATATTTTCTGCTCTTCTCTTCTTATCATTCCATCACTTAAATCCACCTCCGGACCTCCTCCACTGGTCTTCTCCTGATGGGTTTCCTGGACGTGCAGTACTCTCCCAGCATGCTGACTGGTTACGGGGGAAGTCAATCACACCCCAACCCTGCCCATTCAAGGAACCTGTATTCACGTTAATTATTATTATTATGATTATGATTATTATTATTATTTTTTGTTAGGAAATGTATAGAAAAAAAAGTTTAATTTTCATATGAATGGACACTTTAAATGAAAAAAGAACTAATCTAAAATAAACTGAATGCTAGGTGTGGAATCAAAGTGTGTAACGTCAGTACCACTGAGTGTTATTACTCTTAGAAGCACTTAAAAGAAAACAGGATTAAATGGACTGTTGACGTACCCGACAGAGATCTTGCTGATAGGAAAGATATGAGCCGTTTGGTCTAAATTCGTTCCCCTTGTCTGTCCAAACTCTGTGTAAACTGTGAACAGTGGTGAGGCAAGTCAGAATGGTATTGACGTTACTACGTTGTAGTTTTATTTTCTTAATTGTATCAGTACCACCGATTCATTTTCAAGTTTTTCTTTTATATAAATATTGTTGTAGAAAAGCACTGGCACGTAGCAACAAGACACTTTTTTTCTGTGAATGGTTATGCAGTTCCTTCACTTGGTATAATTTTTTTATTATTACTTTTTATAGGTGGCAATTCTGTATTTTCTGTGTATTACCTTATGGTATTCTGTATATTTCACTGTCGATATCCTAATAATTATCATCAACATTTGCTCTTAAAAAAAAAAAAGAACAACTTGAGGACTACCAATACCATGTATTAATGACTGAATGGAGAACTACAACTCAAGTCTTGAGAGGGGAGAACTACAAATCCCATGCAGGCACATAGCAATATGATTCTTGCTACTGGTGCTGCAGTAGCCCTACCGTAACTAGCAATAATAACGATGTATAGCGTTGGGTTTCTGAGATCTCTCCGAGATGTTTTGTGTATATATGGTTTGGTATGTTGGAGATTTCATTGAATCCCCCTTCCTTGCCAGCTGACCTTGTTAACCCTTGAATTGAGTTTGTATGGTATTATCAATGCTCCTTTTGAATGGCATCCTTTTACACTCAAGAGTCTAATATAAATAAAAAATAACTTCAATAACCGTACGCTCAGCTACTCGTGTCTTCCAGTCGATGCAAGCAAACACGATTCATAGGAGACTTATTTTGTTTTAAAACACAAGGTCCAAGTTTAATATAAATAATTCAATATTATGAACCTCTGAGCACAGGTTTATGCATCAGTCAGCCACTAGTGTGAAAAAGAGACAGTGTTCCTATTATTTTGGATATGCATAGATCAATAAGAGAGACTGAATACAGACATAAAGGTTATACAGTCACAGCACCAGTGTCTTTACATGTTTGAGTCATTTACAGCAGCGCGAGTATGAACCCCAACACCTGCGTGAGGTCTCTGTCATTCCACGATGAGCATTTAGTCGTGTCAAAGCATCATCATCATCATCCTACGGTTCAGTGAATGGAGGTGGAAGAATATCCTGCAGAACAGCCTGGATGTGTGTGATTTGGTGATGGTACTGTTAGAGATACAGCAGTGCGGGTAGAATTTGATTGTTTTTCCTACATGTCAAAGGTCAGAAACTAATAAATGACTCAGGATGAACCGTTTTCTTGTATACAGTATGATGTAGCTGATGTTATGTAAAACAGCAATATTAGGCCATCTCGGATTAAGTCGGCTGTCTTTGGGATCAAAGAACATCATCATGATCTTATAAAGGCATCCAGCATCAAAAGTACAAGTAACGTCAGGAGGTTATCTTATTTCAGTGGGGATGAATCTCAAACCCTTTCTGTAAGTGACAGGTTTGTGAGAAATGGCTAGAAAGTGGCATTAAATGTCTTAAAACAAGCAAAGACACTGGTTTTATCCTTCAAAGCCTCACACAGCGACACCATCTGTGTCTACACGAACACACACGACGACAAACAGTGCAAAGTAATGGAACTGCAGTGCATAGGAGATTGGGGAACCACTCAGGTTCTGCCTGACAAGTCATGTATATTTTGACCAGCTCGTACGGAGACGTCACACCAGGATCTAATTTTGGCCACAGCAACTGTATCTGACACGGCTAATCTAATTCAGCCATTTCTTCAAGTTTTTTTTTTTTTTAATAATCCTTATTGCAGACACTTTTTTTCCCCCCATGCACGAACACTATGCCCTCTACTACCAAACAGAGAAATTTCCATCATAAGTCACCTCAACTGTGGTCAAATTTGCTTCAAAGATTCACTCCCAGAGTTAAAAACAAAGGTACCAAACGTGGGTCAGGGCAGAGTCGGAGCTTTAGAGCTGTTACAATCGTCAGACCTTCATTTCAGGAGAACACACCCATCTTTGCTTCTCTTTGGAATTTCCTCAATATGTAGAATATTAAATGTTTTTTAGTGCGTTCCCTGAAGACTTTTCTGTGATGAGGTGTTTGTTTTTTTTGTTTTGTTTAAAAAAGTCTTTATCCCAGAGGAGTTTTCTTTCCATGCTATGTAGAGTAATGTCCTCGTTCCAAGCTATCACTTCTTAGCATTGTCAGTATCAAGCCAGGAACCGTCCTCCTCCACCTCCCGGGGGACTACCAGGAGCATCTCTGCCACGTCCTGAGAAAGCTGCTCACTGAGAAATACACTGAGACAAAAAGGAGGGATGAGGGAGAGAAGAAAAGCAAACAGTTTAGACCTATGTAGACACAGACAGAGGCCAGATTATGAGACACAAACAAACAGTGAGGTGAGGTAAGCCCCATGTGATCACTCATATAGGGTGAGTCACTGGCTGAGAAGGCTCCAGCAGCAAATCAGGGCCAAAGCAAATGCTCACACATCACATGTTTACTGAGAAATTTTGATTTTCTTCATTCTTACCGTAGTTCTGCTTCTCCTCCGATGCAGACCGGACTCTTTAGTTTGGAGTCCAGATTGTAGTACTGCCCGTTAACCTGACGGACAGCGAGCCAGTGCCGCCGCCGAAGTGGGAGGGACACAATCCCGAGTGAAACACGTGAGGGGACATTGAGAATGAAACCCTGAACCTTGGACATGCAAAGACTCTGAACCGTCCTGCAGAAAAAGAGGGTGAAAGAAGGTGCTGAAAAGGACTTCTACCATGAGATATTCATGGTCAAATAAATATGAAGAGTATTTCATCATGTGCTCTGCTTGCTGTCACCCACCTGCGTTTGTCCCACCACACAGCAGCCAGCTCCCTGCTCTGGAGCGCCGCCATGATGACGTTGACATCGTAGTTTCCCGTTCCTAACACTGACCGATGGGGATTCACCACACACTGAGGGGCCAGCCTGCAGACAGAGAGATGTAATAGTTTAACAGTAAAATCCAGCTTGTGTTGGATGGCCATCGTTCAAACACGAGGAATCGGAGCTCTGGGAGGACTTCTGTGCTCTCATCTCTATGTGTACATCTCATAATGGGATTAAATGATTTAGCTTTTCTAGGATGTTATAACTCTCTTTTTTTTATTGAGGCTAAAGGGATTCCCATTCTTCAGCCAGGATGATAAAACATTCAGATTGTCACTTGTCTTGTGGTCAGTTTGACTAGTTTAATTTAATTATCAGACCACAGTGTACAGTACAGTACACAAGGTCTACCTGACTGATGCAGGACGTTGTGGGCTGCGGAAAGTCCTTTATCAACATTTTGGTCTTAAATTGTTGTTATCTCGAGTTTGTTGTACGTTTTATTTCTGGCCAATTCGATTGACTTAATTACTTTTTTTTGCAATGTTCCTTCAAATATGGTTATCAAACACTGTTTATGAAATGGAGACAAGGTATTTTTAGTTTTGCAATTAAAGTGTCCAAAATGGGCTGTGTGGAGCCTGGGGGGCCAAACTGAGCCCGCCATAGCGTTTGATCTGGCCCACCAGATCTAGTACATAACTAATTAATAACTTATCAAAAATAAAAAAAACAGGCCAAATATTAAAGCAAATACAACGTAATTTCAAATTATGTTGTTCTTTTTTTCGTAAAGCAAATTCGAAGTGAGACAAAAATGAAGAGGCAGCAGAAACAGAGGCGCAAAGACAAAAATGTAGGGGGGGGGGGGGGAGACTCAGATTCCCTCCAGAGGCAGGTTTCTGAGCAACGCCCCTTGTTGTTGTTGACTGTGTTTTTCTGCTTCACACTTTCACTGGTTGATACAGAAATTGCTATGCTGGTATAAAAACACACCGCTGCGAAATAAAAGTGTTATCCTACCGTTTACAGATGTCATCGGCTGTCTCCTTGGTGAACACCCGCTCCTGCAGCACGTTGTTAAGTGCATGAATCGCGCAGAGCTCCAGTCGTTGCTTCTCATGAAACACGTCTCCTTCGCTCATAATAATGCTTACAACACACAGGCACGGAGAAGTATGACAGCCGAACTACCACTCCAGCTACGTTAGCACCAGCTAGCAAACAGAGCCGCTACCCATTCAAACACGCTAACAGCAGCGCTCGCTCTAAAGTCGTTAGCTCACCACAGCGAAGGCTAAACTAAACCGCAGCTGACCGATTATAGCTCCGTTTGTGGCGTTTTAACGGCAAAATAAACCGCTGCAAACAATGTCAGGGAAAACGACCTGCTGATAAAGCGATTCTTCGTTTTCCCAGTTAAAAAGATGCTTGAGCCTGACAGCTACATCCAGAAACCGGAAGTGAGCCGTTGTTATTGTTGTGTTGTTGATGCGCGGCTGTCACGCCCGTCCACGGTATTCATGAGAGCACTGGAAAACCTGTGATTTGATTCCGTTAAGTTAATATGATACAAGTAGAAAATTAAATGTCATAAGGAACACACGTGTTGTTGTTTTTTTATGCACGCTTCACTTAAATCATTCAACCCGTTAGAATCTTCTTTCATCTTACAATTATGGACGTTGTGTTGAAGCGCCCTCTTGTGTTCAGACTGGTTATTGATGTTGATTAAAAAAATGGCCTACTGGAGATGAAAATGTAACACTAAAATCATATTCTTGACTTCATGTATTTTTATTTAATTTTACCAGCTTGATTAAAATTACCCCATAACCTAAATGGCTGTAGGGAATATTTGCCCCTGTTTGGGAGATGTGATGGTCCAACCAGCTTCCCGAACCTTAAATTGGCTCCACATGAAATGAAGTTCGTCTGCACATGTACTTCTTTTATGTGGGATGTGCTGGTGCATCCTCATGAATGACCTTTACAGGCCTGATGATCTTCTTCAGACTGGCTCTGATTATTGACTCCAGGCTCTAAGAACTCCACAGAAGAGCTCAAAATGTCACTCATGGGGATGCACCTATAATTTGCATGTAAAAGGAGGCACCTTGCGCATACTTTTCTTGTTTACCAGTTGTCATTAGTCCAGCACCTGCCTTGAATGGCTATTGGATGTTGTGTTGTGTTCAAGTATGATGTGAAACTATAATTCAGTGATAATGATCATTTTCTTGTTTTTTGACTTTATTGGAAAGTAACAGCAAAAAACACAGATAGGAAAAGAGGGGAGATAGAAGCACAGTTGAAATCCAACCAGGAATGCTGGGATTATTTAACATGCAACTTTAACACAAATCTGCCATAACAGTAATGTGATCGAATTGCAGTGGCTGAATAGGTAATGATTTGCCAGACACTGTTATGGAATTTTGTAGTACTACAGCCCAGGTCATCTGGAAATGTCAATGTAACAGCAATTATTTCCAGGGGGCATTTCAGCTGAGTAAATCAATTTTACTAGACTTCAAAGTCCAGAGTTTTAGGGAGCAGAAGTTCTTTTCGGTCTTCAGACATCATATGATAAAGCAATTACATAATTTCCAAGTAGCTTGATCTATTTCTTTCATAACTTTTATTGGAAAAAAATTACCGAGATGACAATCGGCTGTGATTTTGGTTATATTTCATGTAAATGCTTTCTGCTGGAGAAGCTAGAAGCTATTCAGGTTGGACACAGAGATGTTGTACTCTTGCTTATGGCTCTTTAAGTCTAATCTATGGAAAGTTGCTCAGGTTTTTTTCCCTCTAAAAAAAAAAATCACATGAAACTTGGATAGCAGGTTTTTTTTTTCCAGTTATTAGACTATCCATCAGCTCTGGGGAGGGAAATGAATTCCAGGTCCAGTGAGATTTAAGGTTTGCAAATTGATAATATATATGAAGAATGATCTGACTGGGGAGGTCATCAAGCAACCTCTACATGCTGTAGTGAAATCAGTCCTGTAGTATGTTTCACTGAATAGGTTCAGCTGCACATTAGTGAATGGGTTTCAGTTTTCAGCAAGACAGTAAACTGATTGTTTTGTCAGGAGAAACCAATTAATTGCTATAATAATGAGTTAATAAATCGATTTTTTTTGTGGTTTTACTGCAGAATTTGTCTTTACAGCATATTTCCTGTGGTATAAGTCTTTTTTATTACTTTGAAAGGCCGCCGGTCAAATGCTCTTGTTTAACAGCGGTTTCAAGGTGCGTTCGTGGATTAATGACTCTTTAATTAAAGTACACTCTCTCTCGTAATGTTTAATTTCAGTAATGATTCTGCATCTTAATTTTATCTCATGTGGCCGAGCTTTCTTTTCAACAACGTTAAGGGGGTGTGAGTTTTTCAAACGGACCTACGGCTGAGCAGCATTATTCATGCATTCACTTTTGTGTAGCTGATTGGGTGTAAAACTATGACGCAACAACAAAGCTAAACAGCGATTGGTTAAACTTTTTGACGTCTCAAGTCACAACGATGCCCATTGGTTCGTGGTGGTAGGTTAAACTGAGAATTGTATTTTTGTTCCTGTGTCAACGTAAAGAAGAAAAGAACGGTAGCCAGAGAGGTCTGAATAAGTTTTCGTAAAAGCTAGTTTCACCTCATCTTCACATCAAAGTCTCCGCACATCTGACACCAGCCAGACAGCCTTCGCCCTAGCAGAGCTCCTTTGAAGATGGTAAGTCCGATGTGTTAGCGTACTGCTAATGGCTAACGCAAGTAGCCGCTAGCTTGATCCGATGGTTAGCCGTCGTCTGCCGTCGAGCTTTCTTGTTTGGGTAATTTCAATTTGCTGCCATTGCTGACGTCAATTAAAATACGAAATTTAGGATTTTCACGCTAATTATATATATCAAGCAGAATAACTATCTTAAATGAAATCCCAAGATCTACTACGCAGTTTTATCATGAACATTATCAGATTGAAGCTATGTTGCTAACGTCAGTGAAACGCTAATGTAAAGTTACCTAGGAACTGGATTGTTGCTAGTAAATTGTCATCTATTTCATCGTAATATCAAGTTTGCTTGTTGTTTTTCATGTTGTTAAATTCCAAAGTTCCAACTTGAGCTCATAATGGAAAAAAAAACAACAAAACTTTTGTGAAGGTAATGGACGAACTGCTGTCTCAATTCAAAATACTGTCGTGGTTCAGGTTGCAAAATTACATTTTTTTTATTGATTTGAGATCATATTTTATAATCTTAATTGCTAACTTAATCACTAAACAACACGTCCTGTAAAACGTTCCGTTACTTACAGTGTATCCACTACAAACGTGACAATTATAATAGAGAATTGTTTTTTTCTCCTGCTGTAATATTCTTTAAATGTATCCACCTATGTGGCTCATTTCACTGTATTCAATATTTAACAATCGTAGCATTATTTGTGCAGTCAACATGAACACGTAAAGCTTTTTAAACTATTGGCCTATGAAGATGAAAAAGTTAGTTTTGCTGGCATATTCTGGTGTGTTTAAAAGAATCTATTAAATGTGGAGATCTGAAAGGTTTTTTTTTAAGCCTTTCAAGGTTGATGTACACTAAGATTAATGTACTGAATTCTACTCATAGTTTATTGGTGCATTTTATTACTTTGTGTCCACTAAGGTGAATTTCCTCTCCCTCTGTCAGTGGTATATGTGAGTGGTATTTAGCTTGATTATTTCTCTAAAGGTTTTCATGAAGGCTTTACTGTAACATTGAGATTTAACTTGGCAATAGTTCTTGTGTTACATATTGAATTTACCACTTCCCTGTCTCTTGTCAGAACTCCAATGTGGAGAATTTGCCCCCTCATGTTCTTCGCTTGGTATACAAAGAGGTGGCAGCGTTAGCAGCAGACCCGCCTGAGGGGATCAAGATTTATCCCAGTGATGAAGATATAACTGAACTGCACACAGCCATCGAAGGACCAGGTAAGGACTGGATTGCACTGTTACTATCAAACTGATCAAATAGTTTTCCTTATCAAAAGTTTCTTAGTACAAATCAACTAAATTTAGCACTGGGATTAATGCTTTATATTGTTTTTAATTTATTGAAGCATCATCAGGATCTCCATCCGTGACATTCTCGAGTTATTATGGAGATGCACAAAAGAGCAACATAAAAATTTTAGATGTGAATCAGATAGATTATCATTTTGTAAGAAAATGATTCTGAGTCAGTTAATACTAAAATGAGTCTGTGTGCACTCCTAAATGACTCTCCCCTTTTTCGTTTCAAACTCATAGCTCATTTGTGAAGTTATTTATATAATGAAATCATTCTGCTTTATAATTGCATATAATTACCTTGCACTTACAATGCCAGTTCTTCATGGAAAGCTAAATTTAGCCTGCAAGGCTACCCGCAGATTGATTTGTTTTTGTGTATTACTCATATAATTACATATTTTACCTTTCATGCACCATGTCAGACTCTCTGCTGTCCATGTTAGCAGCCCTGCAGCAATGTGTAGTTGAATGACATGATAACCATTTGTCAGCAAAATATTTTACTTTATTGCCAGCCTTTTAATTCCATCCTGGGGGGATAATTGGTCTTACATAGGTTTATTGGGTACTGGTGCTATTATTGGTAGCAGAAGAAGCGATATGCAGCCAGAATGCACTTATGCTTTGCCAGTATCTCACCTTGTGGTCGATAATCTACTCATTCAAGCGGTAACACAATCAGGTGACATTTATTAGTTTGTGTTTTCATTGTAACCTAAATTAATTGTTATTGCTAGAGGGAGTTTGCTCCTACTGGTCTGTGATTGCCTGTTGATGAAATGGATTTTCTTCCCTTGCCACCCGACTAAGTTGCTGCTCTGTGACCCTCTTTCTCTTTCTTGAGCACGATTGGCACCACTAGGACATACTGTTCATGTGATGAATTCTTTATGCTTTGACAGAGGGAACTCCGTTTGCTGGTGGCATTTTCCGAATGCGCCTGGTCCTCGGCAAGGACTTCCCTGCTGTTCCACCTAAGGGGTATTTCCTGACCAAGATTTTTCACCCCAACGTTGGTCACAAAGGAGAGATCTGTGTCAATGTGTTGAAGAGGGACTGGAAGGCCGAACTCGGCCTCAGACATGTCTTACTTGTAAGAGGCGCCATCAGTCTTTGTTCTTGTGATTGTTTGTTTGCTTCTGCTGCAGTTTTTTTTAATATCCTCCTGTGTTTCCCCCACAGACAATCAAGTGTCTTCTCATCCATCCTAACCCGGAGTCGGCTTTAAACGAAGAGGCTGGACGCTTGCTCTTAGAGGACTATGCAGAATATGAGTCCCGTGCTCGACTTCTCACAGAGATCCATGCCATGGGCGGGCCTGGTGGTACCTCCGGGGCACCTCAGGACCCTAATGATGGCCCACAGCCGAAGAAGCATGCAGGTGACCCTATGAAGAGAGCGGGACCCAGTGCAGCAGCTGTTCCAGCAGCTCTGGGTAATGGCGCTAACGGAGCCAGTACGACCATCAGCAATAGCAACAGTAGTAGTAGCACTAACAATATAGCAGGAAAAAAGAAAGCAGATAAAAAGCGCGCATTGAGGCGACTTTAATACCTCAGAAAAATTCTCAGTGTGTGTGTGTGTGTGTAAGAGTGTGTATATAAATATGGAAGTGTGCTGATGATGTTTTCGTTCCTCTTTTGACTATTTCTACCACCTATCAGACTGTCCACTTTGTACTCATCCTTGCCCTTTGCTCTGTCACCAGTTTGTCCTGTTGGCGTTTGCTGGTTTATTTATAAGTTCTGTACCTAAAGCAATGATAAAAGACATTTGTTCCTCTTTTTAAAAGAAAGAAAATACCACTGGGAAAATCATGCCATCAGTTGTATTTTTCCTTGGCCTGTTCTGAATGAATGAAGCCTGCAATGGTTGTCACTGTGCAAAGATGGCCGCTAATGTCTGTCCATGAATGAGATGTTTTATCATCCTGGATAAGCTGTGAACATGATGTCAGCTAAAGTTATTGCTTATTGC
This sequence comes from Aulostomus chinensis, assembly GCF_037954235.1. Taxonomy (NCBI): domain Eukaryota; kingdom Metazoa; phylum Chordata; class Actinopteri; order Syngnathiformes; family Aulostomidae; genus Aulostomus; species Aulostomus chinensis. Next base: position 10,245,815 of record NC_141330.1, on the reverse strand, counting down.
TGCTGTGATGGTACTGTGTACTGCTCAGCAAAACTCACGCCAAGCATAAACCAGGATTTTACTTAAAACTATAGTGCTGAACTTTTACACACAAATGAACATCCCTTAAATTGAGGGACTTGTCCAGCAAGTTGAGAGTGTTTACCGAAGTGGCATTTCACCCAAAAAGTGTTTTTTGCCTTTCGGGTTCTTAAAAATTGGTGTTTTCAGCTCACAGAGACAATTTTGTTAACAGTTCTTTGTGACTCCAGGATGCAGGAGCAGCCAGCCATGTATATTTAGCCTGAAACTAAAGACTGAGACTGAGTGCTAAAACCAGCTACAGCATCAAAACAACAGCAAATCTTCCCAAAAAACATCTGTACAAGATCTCTGAAGCTCACCGTCCAGTATGTTTCTGGTCTTTTTTCTTTATTTTTAATCCAGGTACAGGAATCTACAAACACCTTGAGCTAAAATCAAATGATTACTTTGCATAGCATTGGATTAAGAACGTGGATTCTACTGGAGGATGCTCTTGAGTTTCTAAACGTACCTTTTTTTTGGTCACTTTTGCGCTTGTTAGCCATCAGTCACCACAAGCGCCACTTTATATGTATAGGTGGCTAACTCTCAAGTCATGAAACACAGGGAGTACATAAAATGTATCCATTTACTGAAGACACCTAAACGTGTGTACTTGAAAGGCAAAATACACTTTTTGGGTGAAGTATTCTCTGTCTCTGTCTCTGTCTCTCTCTCTCTCTCCGTCTCCCTTATATATAATATAGTTGTGATTACTCTCAATTCCAGTAGGGGGAGACAAAAGTTCCGTACTATAGCTTTAAGTCAGTTTTTTTACAATAAGCTGCAAGGAAATGATAAACGTTGTTTACAATGTTATGCAAGAAGTCAGTAGGTTCACCATCTGGAAAGAATGTCTAAGTTTCATACAATCATAATCTTTATAAACTGTATTTCCCATGTTTGATCGCAGTGAAGGTATGGACAGCGTTGGCAGTGGATCAGCCTGTCATCGTTCATTAAAAAAAATCTGTTTTTTAAAAAAAAAATCCCCTAAAATTATTTCACTGTCCAGTATTTTCAAAAACGTTGTTTATAATTGCCATGTTCATATTCAGCTGTCTTGTGGTTGTGTATGAAGACCTAGATCAGTGGCTGTAAGGGACTCCTAGGGTAGTTTGCAAGACTTTTTTTTTTTTTTAATAACAATGGAATCATCTTTTGTGTGTTAGACATACAGTGGTGTTACTCGCTTAAAACTACCTTCGCCTCCCTATAAAGCAGCCTGTGCTCTGGAGTACCCCGGCTCTCACACCACCTCTGGGGGTACAAGAGAAGACACAGGTAGACAAAAAACTTCCACGTTTGATAGAAATTGTCTCCCCCACCCGTTGCACTGGCGGTGGGTTCTTGGGCAGCTTTTTCCTTCTGTGTTAAACGCACACCAGGCCTACATTTCCCAAGGAAACACACTGAAGCTCTGTCTTTAATTCAGATGAACAAGCTTCCCCTGATACTGCTGCCATCATTCAAACTGTTGGGTGGATTTTTTTTTTGTGTGTGTGTCCATTTTAAATTATTTAAATTAATAAAACATTGAAATACGAGAAGTGAAATGAAAAAAATGGCTTGTTTTATTTAGTCTGGTGGATGAAGCTTTTATCATACAGTGACGTATAACAGCGCTTCATTTAGTTTTATAGTGGTCTCCTGCTCTGCTGTGATGGAAAAAACCAAAATGAGGAAAACAGTAATTGCATCCGCCCCAGCAAACCTGTGAATGGACTTACACCCGGTAGAGCGTCATTGGACTTTCTAATGACGGGCTCCACTGGTCTCCCACCCACCTTGAAACAGCAGCCTGACATGCAGGTAATTATGAGGCCGTTCTTGGCCCCCTGGGGTCCTGGATAACCCTTCACACTTTTCACTGGCCCAGTTTTGGAAACGCTCACCTCCGTTGCAAATCCAAATTCAAGCTTTGCCTCGCCATCGTCTTGAAAGAATCGTCTGGTTGCCGTCAGGCGCGCCACTCCGGGGTCGGATGTGCTGGACGCCAGTTTCATTCATGAGCCATTGACGTGAGGGTCGTGAGGAGGCAGGCTCCATCCTCACCCCGTAGAAACCTTCCTTCTCCATCTCACTTTTTTTTTTTTTTTTTTGCACATAGCTTAACCCCCCCCCCCCCATCCTCAACTTAAAGACATCTCTTATGTGTCTAATTGACAGTTTCGTTCACGCTCCAGTGTCAAAGCTTTCTGCGCCAATCCTCTCCCCTTCCCTGTTTTCATCGCTTTCATAATTGCCACCAACATAATGACACAGTTGCTGTGGCAACCATGTCTCTGTGTCGTCGCCCCCCCCCCCCCCCCCACCATCTTCTTTTTCACACACACAAAAACACACTTCGGAGGTCTTCCTGCTGAATTTATCGGCTGCTTCAATTAAACATTTTTAAGTTTTTTTGTGTGTGTTTTAAGGGTGGGAGCGATGGTGGAGTGGGGTTAGCAGGAGGTGTTGTACCCCCCCCCCCCCATGACTAATCGATTGAATGAAACGTGCGTCTTAATGGTCATTCAATTAGAGATGGGGGTGGGGGTGGAGGTCATGAGAGGGAGTGGGGTGGGGGGGGGGGGTGGGGGGTGAAGATGAACGCCACCGGGTGTACGGGCCTAATGACCGTCAGCGCTGGGAAGACTTGAGAGTCGCACGAGCACCAGTCGGACCGACCAATCACAGCGCTCCATCACTGGCGGACCTCCGCGAGGCCAGGCGCAGTTAGGCGGTGGAACCTGTCTCGCTCGTCAAATATGACGGGAACCACACTCAGGCAGTTTCAGCTGGGGAGAAAAAGTTAAATAGAGAGAAAAATTACCGCTTGAATTAACAACTTGGATTTTTTAAAATTATTTTTCATTATCCTCTCCACATATTAGTTGAATTATCACGTGTATTCAGAGACGCTCCTTCCTGCTCGCGTTTTTGTTCCCCCCGTCAGTCGGATTACCACTAACCTCGTGGAGACACACATCGGTTAATTGTTTTTTTTTCTTTATTTTTTTTTTTTTTTTTTAAAAGGTGGACGTTTAAAAAGCAGAGCCACCGAGCTGCCCTCCTCATCTCCAGCTCCAATAACAGGCTGCCATCTGAGCGCCGCGGAGCTCCAGTGCGCAGGCTCCCTCAGCCAGCGCTGCTCTCCAGCATCCAGCCCCAGAGCGACGCACAGGTAAGACACGACATTATGCACCTTTTTATTCTCTAGTTTTTGTTTAATTAACGCAACATCAATTAATGGAATACCAGGAGGGGAAAAACTGTTGAATGTTATTGTTGCGTGTTGTTGTTTTTTGTTTAGTTTTTTTTTTTACGTGTGTCAAAAGAGTTTTTTTTTTTTTTTTTTAATCGCGTGAGCTTGAACGAAGGCTGTCAAACAAATATTTGGATGAAAGCTGCGCCACAACGGGCTCGATGCTGGGCAGACATGTTCACTGTCAGCCTAACATACATCCACAAAGACATTATGAGAATATTGATAACAAGACCACTGATCTCTCTCTCTCTCTCTCTCTCTCTCTCTCTCTCTCTCTCTCTCTCTCTCTCTCACACACACACACACACACACACACACACACACACACACACCGGCGCGGATACACCCACGCACTCTTAGCCTTCTGATACATGCAAGTCATGTCCATCATTAGCCGCATGCTTGTTCATTACAAGTTACAACTTATTAATTCAATGAAGCGTGAATTGAAGTGCGAGGAATCGACGTGCACATTCACATTCCGACTCATTGCGCAGCAGCTATTCACTGTTAAGACTGAACATCCGCGGCATTCACTTATTGTTAAATGTGTTCAACGTCTCATAAGGTTCAATGTCCCCCCCCCCCTCGTTATTTTTCACTTAAATACCTCTCGCAACCGCGCGCGCGTTGGAATAGAGACCATTTCTTTTCATTTCCATCAAACACCTGTTGACATGGTTGCACGGCCACCCGCGTCCGCGCTTCTGCCTGCATCCCGCACACAAAAACGAGCGGCCGTTTACGGTTCATTTGCTTTGATACAATCACTTGCAACGCCAAGAATCTGCGTGGAAATCTTTTTTGCCTCCACCCCCCCCCTCCCCACAGCCCCCCCAGCGGCCACGTAACTCTGGTATGCTTCCCCTCAGTTCTGAATGTGTGCCATTCACTCGTGGGTTCCCATCGTCGCTCTCTCTCCCTCTCTGCTGCAATGCCTCAATGGTACACTTGATAAAAGGATGCATGCTGAAAAAAAAAACTGTGCTGCACGTATGTTACATGAGGTCTTACAGGTGCAGGAGGGATGAGAGGAAAGAAATCTGGGCTGTTATCTGAATCTGAGGGAAGCTTCACCAGTACAGAGGAGTGGTTTGGTCAAGCAAAATCAAGTCAATGAGCTGTGGGATGTGTGATGGAGCAGCGCTCGCAGATGATGGTGCACAGCATCAGTGTCATCTTGTTGAGCGAGAGTCGGGCAGATGTGACTTTGAAATCTGGTTCTGCAAATGGGTGTAGATTGGATTCTGCCTCCCTTCTTTTTCACTGCCTCTTTCACTCACACAGACAGAGCTGCAGTGCTATTCTGAGAGAGTTAGCTGCCTCAACCCACGCACAGAATCTGAGAAGGAGAAAGAGGGAGAAAGAGGAGAAGGAGGGAACATGAGGAATAAAGGAGAGGCAGAGACGGACTAAAAAGGAGGTTTACAGAATGCCTACTCCATCTCTCACATGCACAAAACCTTTTTTTTTCCTTTTTTTTTGCAACGTCCCTGCAGCAGCTCATTTACAGTCTTGATTAGCACTCCTCTTGTGTGTGGCATGTACTGTATTTGCAGATCTGTTTGTGTGATGTTGTATTGGTAAGTGCTGGGAGAAATGTACTTGATTCTGTGCCACCCACACACCGCCCTCCCACTCATGGTCGTCTCTGCATCTATACCTCTGGCTCTTCCTGCTCGCCACAATCTCTTTGCTCATTTAAATCCCTACCCTGCATTTATCCCTCTGCTCCCTTTCTCCGTTTCTCTATATCCCTGCTTTTCCAGGAGCACCCTGCAACAAGAACAGTCACACTAACACACAGACACCCGCGCGCACACACACACACACACACACACACACACACACACACACACACACTCACACCCCTCACTACCCAAAAAAAAATGCAAAACACATAATGCGATTGATAAAAACGACTGTGTGCGGATGCTGAAAAAGTGAGAAGAAGCACTCGCTTGCTTTCTTGCAGACCTTCTTTCTAATCACGTCTCTTGTTTGTATTACAGTGGACGCTCGACCAGCACATTCCAGTTTTTATTGTCGACATGTAAACCTGAAGAGAATTCTGGAAATCAAGGAGACATTTAGGAGGAGGAAAAAAATTTCCCCCGGCGAGCTCTTTTGGAACATTAGTCAGTGGGACAACTGCTGCTTTGTGTCTCTCATTTTTCCTTCGCTGAACTCTCCTCGGAAGGTTAGAGGAGCATGTAACTGAAACAAGTGGAACCCTCAGTGATTTCAGCATTCTGTCTCCCCCATCTGTGCCTACATTCTCTGCTACAGATAGGGACGTTTTGATAATTACATGTAATTATAATTTCTGTGGGAGACAGATCTGCCTCTGTCTATTATTGCCAACACCTCCAACACAATAACTTCACACATTTACATATTTCTCAACAAAAGTGATATTCTTTGAACCTCGGAGACGAATCAGGAATAATTTTTACTCAGAGAGAGACATGTCACATGGTGAAGCAATGTGCTATTCAGTTCATATCTAATTAGCGATACAGTTAAATGACACGGGCATCTTTTGTGCCTAAAAGCTGAACATCTAAAAAGCGTTTTGCGATGTCTTTCACAGGCTGGGAGTCGTTGCCTGGCTTTATGCTTACTCCTGATTTTCAGTTGTTACAGTCTTCTAGCACTTAAGCTGAGCCTCCCTCATTACCACCCCCCCCACCACCACCACCACCCCAACCCAATCACAGTAACAGTGCGTACCAGGCGAGTACTGATACACTAATTGCATAAAAGACTGAGATAAAGTACACAATGTATCTATAGAGTACCTGGAAAAAATTCAAATGAAGCAGAGTCTCTGGTCCAGACTTTCATAAATAGCGCAGTAGTGATTGTTTACAATGCTAAAAAACAGCAAAGATATTCACCAGAATTCTTGATTCCATACGTTTTCCCCATGTACCAACTTTGAATGTATTAAGTGGCACACTGAAATAGTCTGCTAGGAACAAAACAGATAAAACTGTTTACATTTGCGAAAAGACTGGTCTATCTGCAGGTGCCACAGCCAGCACAGGAATGTAAAGGACTGCCATATTTCATGGAAATACTCACAACTCATTTTTACTTGCTTATGAAAAAAATAGATCCAGGAAGACGAGAGGTTCTTTTTGTTTTCCATCAGGACACGTAGAACAAGACATTAAGGACTAAAAGCATGAAGATTGTTGTTTTCAATTTGTCACATTTACAAAGCTGCATCCATTTTCGTCTTCTAGACTTGCAAAGTGATTTTGGAGGGCAAGAGATGAAGTCATTACATATTCAGAGTTCCCTTCTGGCAGCCTATTAAAACCATTTGAATTCCATTACCACCAATAATTGAAACCTATGAACTGATTTTGATAGCATTAGTCCTTTTCAGTTTTATAATTCCTGAACCTTTCTATAATCATTGCACAGAAATCATCTGAGAAAATCTATAAAAAAAAAATAAGCTGGGACTTTCATCTTATCTTCCAACATTGCTGAATGAAACGACTGATAAACCACGAACATCTAGTACATGCTACTTGAATATTTCACATGCCATTTTAGTGGGTTAAACTGCAAAAGTGGATACAGCGTTGTAACTGCATTGACTCAACAACAGAAAATAGATCTCTTAGTCATGTAAAAATGACGCCCACGACCAATCTCCGAGTCCTCGCCGTCTCCCTGCTCGCCCTCCTCACTGCTCCATATACCTATGTTGTGGAGACCTCGCCGTCCCCCCCTCCTCAGCAGATAGACCCCTCAGGAAGGGAGTTCACAGAGCAGCCCAAGACCGTTCCCAGCCCCTCTCTCCTGCTCATCGCTATCCAGGCCGACCTCCGGCCAGCTGCCCTCCAAGACAGGAACAAAAGTCCTGGGAAACTTCCTCAAAACTCAGAGGAAGTCTTGGAGGCACCACCGAGACCGCTGCCCCAAGTCATGTTCCCCAAGAATGTGACTTCAGCAGAGGCCCTTGCACCTCCCTTAGGTGCGGCCAAGGTTGCACCACGTCTGATGGATGTATGGATGGACGTGTGTCGGGGTTACTATGATGTCATGGGACACTTCGACAGCGCTTTCAACTGCTCCAAGGACACCTTCATCTACTGCTGCGGAACCTGCCACTACCGCTTCTGCTGTCCTGAGCGCAGCCGACAACTGGAGCAGGACATGTGTAAAAACTATGATTCCCCAGACTGGGCCAAGCCGCAGACAGACACCATGATTATAACAGAGGAATTAGGTCCTGACCCAGACTTTGATCCACTCAAGCAGCAGAGCCACAATACGGGCTTTGTTATCGGAGGGGTGGTTGTGTTCATGGTGGCTGTAGCTGTGGGCATCAAAGTGGTCTTCAATAAAGTGCAGCAGGAAGCCAACCAAAGGGACCTCAATATGCCCAGGTGAGGATTTGAAAAGTCATTTCTTCCACTGCTGGATTTGTTACTTCCTACTTTTGAATGCCGTAATGAAATTGGGTTTTCAGGACTCCATAAATGGCCTAGATTCATTATTCTGGGCACACAATAACGCTGTTAGTCATCAGCTGGAACATATTTGATCTTCATCGAGTGGCTGCTGCTGAATTCATGATTGTTTTGATTCCTCTGGGCTTTTTATCTCATATATGACAAGTAATTTCAGCAATATAGACGTTTTTGATTTTTTCGTGTGCAGGTTATATTCTCTGTCTTGGACTGGAGGAAGGGGTCGGTAACCAGAACTAAAGGAATTGTTTGTCCTGATAAATTGAGCAAACAACAAATAGCCTATTTTTTGAAACATGCATGTACATGATACATACAATGTACAAGATGTTGCAGGTAATTGTGAAAGAGGCTGCAAAACCTTATTTGTCACTCGAGCATGTAAATTCAAGTACAGAATATTTAAAAGATTATCAATGTGTTTGTTTGCCTACTCAATCCGATCATTATGAACAACTTCACCAGCCAAATTAAAGGAACAAATTATACTCGGGACACACACCTATAATATGAGCGATAATAGCATTCATCAGCATGATTTCCATTTGTCATGATGCAGAGATGTAAGCCAGTAGATTACTGACAAGTTTAACCTTGACTTCCTTTTGTGTTTGTGTTAATTACATCATTAGAGCTCTAGTTGATATGCTGCGACACCAGTCGAGCCCGGTCCAGCAGGATGAGAGAAACAACAGCGTGGCTCTGGCTGTGGGCGACGGACAGGGAACACTGGGGAGACCTCCAAAAAATCTTTACGCCCCAGGCCTGCCCAGCAAGGACAACAGATGTGCGGTTCTATGGCTTTTCCAGCATTGCTAAACAACACAAACAACAGCATGATTAGAATTTCATTGTCTGTATGCAGAGGAACATTGAGTTGGCCTGAGTATGAATGCATGTTTGCAGGAGATAAGACTCCTCAATAGGGGTGTGCAACAATTTTTTTTTTTTAATCTTTACCAAAGACAGAAATAATAATGTTTGGCTTTGTAATCTCTCAACTGGCTGTGGCCTGGAAAAATACACTTGAAGAAATTAAATGCACAGGAATCTGGAATTGTGAACTGATGTATATGGATTGAAAAAAAAGTAGTTTCCTCGCTCTTTTTATGCTGATACACAATTGATTGGAATCTTTTTCGTGAGCTGATTATTTTTCTTTGACTTGCAGTGGGCAACTTGCAGCACAATTTCATCCACTCATCAGGAACCAGCCCCAAACACACGGCAACTATCGGTAAGGCAGCTGGTGAAAGCCGAGCTCCTATGTAAATGACATGTAATCAGCATGATGCCTCATTTGCTACATTCAGCTTGGGTTTAAGCTGAAAAGTAGACTCATTCATCCTAACAATCATTCTGATTATAATAGCATCAGATGTTTACGGTGAAAGTCATAATCTGCCTTTTCCTGTGAATATTAGAAGATTCTGCCGCATGCAGTGTGTTATATCCAGAGGAGCAAATCTCATTTAACACACGTCGTTTTCTCCCTGTGGTCTCCGTAGAGCGCACCCCGCGGATGAACAATGCTCAGCTGGCAGCTGGAGGCACCCTGCTCTCCAGTAAACACAACAACACCAAATCCCAGCCTTCCTTCCATCACTCCCTGCACAACCTGGCTCAGCTGCCCCCCTCCTACGAGAGTGCCACCAAGCCTGAGCTCAACAGATACTCCTCGCTCAAACGGCTGGGTAAGAACATTAATTTTCCCAGAGATGAGGACATACAGTATGTACCGGTTTCTCTGCCGCTCGCTCTCTTTATTGTGTGGTTTCATTAGCGCTGCAACACGCTGACACTCTTGACACTATATCATAATGTGCAGGATGTGTCATTATGAGCTGAAAGTATTTACTGTGCTGATAAACAATTCTGAGATTTTTTATTTGGTTTGCAGAAAAGGGTCTTGATGAATACTCGTCTGGTTACTGCACCACGAAGCGGCGTCCTCACACAGCCCAGCCGGCCCTCCAGTCCTCCCAGCATCACCTCCACTGGGGTGGAGACTACACACTCAGCGGTAGAGGAACCCTCCCCAGACACGCGATGCGTCCCTGGATTCCACCACCGCCCTCTGGCATGCCTGCTTCACCCACTCCTAACCCTTACCCCCTGGACCCCCCCGAGCCCCAGTACAACCCCAACTATGATACTCTCTCCAAACCCCCGAGGAAAGTCAAGTCCACTGACCAGCTGCTCAACATGGGTGATGTTCCTGGTAACACAGGAACCCTGTCCCGGTTGTCGAAGAACCAGCAGCACCAGTACTACAAAGCTATGGCTGCCTCCAATAAGAACTCAAACACTCAGACCCTCACCCGCAAGACCCAGGACAGGCAGGACAGGCAGGAGAGACAGGAACGGCTGCTCATGTCCCCGGATCATTTGGAGGAGAGGATGGGTGTTGGTGGGATGGGGGTCGTAGATCCATATGCTCACACCGGAGGGATTGTCCCCACGTTGCCTCGTCAGCAGAAGGCCCAGTCCCAGCAGAATGTCTGTGCCACGCCCTCCCTTGACCGACACCACATGATCAAGATGAACTCTCACCCTACGTCCGGCCGAGAGCAGGAAAGGAACACAGGCATGACAGGGCACATTAGTGGAGGAATGGGCTGGGCAGGGGAGATGCCCGGGGCGGGGGTAGTCATGGGAACAGGAACACTAGGGGGCCACAGTGCCAGGAGGATGGCGTTTGCAGCAAAAAGGCAGAATACCATTGAGCAGCTACATTTCATACCGGGAGGGGGAGGTGGGGGGTCAGCAGGAAGTGGGGGTGGTAGTCAGGGTATCAGAACCGGGAGTAAAAATGAGGTGACAGTGTGAAGTTAGTGCCTAATGTAGGGTAACCCCCCCACCCCGCTACCCCCCATTAAAGGTGTGAAGTTAGATCACCCTTCTGCATTTAATTTAGATTTACAAGTACAAGGGATGAAACTATTAGTATATAACATAGTAACAGTACCATGTGTTTAGGCTATTCTAATTAGTGGTATCTTGTAATTAAATAGCTTAACTATGACTACTTATCAAATGACTACTCTAGGTGGGGAATATCTGTTCCAACTATAGCCTACATCAGCCATATTTTGTAAGAGAACTCGCCATATTGCCATATACAGCGGTGCCATTACTAGAAAGACTGACTGGAGGAGTGAAAACGAAAACCAACAGATTTGTCGTTCATACCTTTGTTTATATACATATATATATATATATATATATATATATATATATATATATATATATATATATATATATATACACACATATACATATATATATACATATATGTATATATTTGTTTTTCAAAAAGTACTCAGGAGCCATATTGATGAAGAGGACGACTGTGTAGAAACATTATACCACAGAATTTAATCAAGAAGTGAGCCAACTACCTGCTGGACTGCTCAGCACATGACACGTGAATTATGGAGCTGAATCTGCAGCAGATGAGTAGACTGCGTGCCTGGGGAGGGATTTTGGAGATCAACCTCATCCAGACACAAGGAGACAGAAATGATATTTGTTGCTTCCTGTGTAAATCGGCGACTATGAGGTGCTGGGCTGTTTGAACTCTTCTGACTGAGACAGAGCGGCCTGATATTATTGGCCGGACTCCTCACCCACAGAAAAAAAAACTGCCCACATTACCAATCTGATGCCTGGGTTACCTTTTTTTTCCATGTGACCTTAGATCAAATGCGCAGAGGAAGTCTCACACTGTTACCGACGTGTAAGATGATATTATGATGTGTTTCACAATGTCCCGATCTACAAATGAGGACCTAACAAGGTACCAAATAATTCAGAGCCATTATGATTATAAATGACACACACAAGTTGAGATGTGTTGCTTTAATGCAGATTGTACCCGAACGTTTTTTTTTTCTTCCTTTGTTTTGAACAGAGCACAAATGAGTAGACCACGACGCAGAGGTTGCACTTACACAACTGTACTTCAAAGCCATTTTTCGGAGATACAAAGAAAATTCCACAAAGGAAGCTGGTCTGACAATCACCATTTATTATCCTCACCAGGTGACACGTGACACAAGTCAATGATATTTTGTACAGTTAAAGGATTGTCTAAGAAAGCAACAGAGAGAGGGAGAGAGAGAGAAAGAGAGGAGGGAGAAAGAGAGATGGGCGATCACGGGGCCTTCTCTGTATATGCCGTGAGAGACTCGGGGGGTTAGGAGGCCCTTCCCATCCTCGGACAAAGAACTTGCTGTAACATAACGCACTTCAGCCAGTATGAGTAAACGAAACTAAACACACAAAAAAAAACAGAAAAAGAGAAAAAAAAATATCATCAATAACAACGCTTATCAATACTAAGGGCTATTCTATCCTATACACTGTAGTATGTGATATCTGTGGTCCATATAAGATGCTATCTCTTTCTCTTGATTTTGTGTTGATATTGTCATGACATAAGTATTAATGTGTACAAAAAAAACAAGAGCAATTTAAGCACAGTTCAAAGAGAAACACACAGACAAACCTTTGCACAAATCGAACCCCCACCCCTCCCCCACCCCCTGATATATTTGCACCAGATACGTTGTATCGTGTCCTCAAGGTTTACATTCTGTAAAAGCACGGCTGAAAGTGACTGATCAGTGCAGGAGCGTCACGTTGAGGAAGGATTTTTTTGTTGTTGTTGTTGTTTTGTTACCAACAAAAATGATTTCACAGATCGGAGACGGAATCCGTTCCTGCTCGTTTATTTTTATTTTTTTGTTGTTTTTTTTTTGTTGTTCAGTCAGGTGAAAGGATACAGAGATGAAACAAATATCATTCGGACAATCTTCCTTATACACAGTGCTAAATGTACTTGTTCTGAATATGATGGAGTGTTCTTATTGATAATTATTATAACTGTTATGGTTATTATTAACAATTATGATGTGATGTTCTTTTACTTGGTGGGATTTAAGTGTTTATTGTTTTTTAAATAACTAGCATTCTCATGACTAGTTGGTTTTTCATACATCTGGACATAAATTCAAGTTTTTAAAAACATTCCAAATCTTGATGCATGCCAGCTCCATTTCATTACGAGGCATTTTAGTGTATGCCTGGACTTTTAAGGTCATTGATGCTTACATGGCCAGTTTTCCAGCTGTATGTATTGTGCCTAGACATCGGCCTTATGACTCCTTGATCTCAAATACTTAGGTTTCCACTCGGGTACAAAACAAAACAAAAAAAAACAAAAACAAAAAAAAAAATCTGCAGCCTTCTATAAAAGCCAATGTGGGGTAGATCTGTTACGACCAGACTTGATTAGCTGCAGCAGTGTGACCCAATAATGTGGGTTACACACACTAAACCCATGATGCCATACTTTATGTGTGTTTGGATGAATGTTTATTACACAAGTCGGAGAGAAACGGAGGTGTAATGGAACTACTTTGAGTCCAGTGTATTTTTTTCAGGGAAATAGGACAGATGACATACAGTAATGTTTTTTATTAGAGCCACAAAAAGGTCTGTAGCAAAGTCTGTAATCTCTCACAAGCCATATCCATTGAAACTCATCATCACAATTTTATAAATGGTTAATCTAATTTGTGCAAGTATTGTAATTTGTATAGCTAGTACAATCAGAATATTTTGAGTGACATTAATTTGAGGATTCAACAAATTCTGTGTTAGTATTTAATGAATTGTACAGTGCCAAACTCATAACATTTTGTTGTCTTTCTATTGTCATAGCCTTCGATGTGGCTACAGCGGGATTTCTTTTTCACAACTGAGAACTAACTAACATGCGGGCTAGTGAGCTAAAAAGCTAGTTTTCAGAAAGAAATGAATGAATATGGTGTGTGTTTTTACCATTATGAATTCATTTAGAGCGAGGATGGTTAACGGCCACCTGAAATGTAATTATAAAAAAAAAAAGGAGGGAAAAAAAGTATTGCCAAAAGTAAATTGTAGGGACAGCAATTTTGTCCAGTAGCCTAATAAAATTCATGGATCTATTTTCATGCTTATAAATTTCAAAGCAACCCTTTTGTTATCGTACAATGCATCGATCCCCTTGGATACAGATAATTACAGATAATTTGTATAATAAAGTTGGTGGGAAAAATGTTTTGTCATTTTATTGAAGAGTGTGAGATTTCTTGTATCTGTTATTGAATGATCGACTGACCGGTGGCGACCGTGGTCTGTCACCGTATTCAACATCTGAGTCCAGCCTCCGTTGTAGTTTGAAAGACGTGTTTGCGTCACATCCAACCTAATCCTCCACTAGCATCAGCATCGCTGTCATCAGTATTTCCAAGGACAAAAACCCATATACAACCTTGTTTTGGGATAAAGTGTCATATAAATTATAGTTTATGTTCAACTTAACTGGAAATATGTCCTCTGTCTCTCTGGTACTGGATGATGGTTGCAAGCAAAACTCACTTTGTTTGCACAGTTCTTGATTTGGATGAGTTTACAAATACTTACGATGTAATCTGGGAAAATGAAAGCGTTTTGTATTCTAAAATCTAGGGATCAGAAACCTGCGCCCATGATGAGATGAATTTATCTTTAACATTCAGCGCGACTTCATTACTAAACATAAATACAGTGAAGGAGCGATGTACCTGTGATAATCACAGATAACTGACAAAAATATCATGGAGTGAGTGATAAAAGTGAAAGGGTTTCAATCTTTTTGTCAGTTTTAGTAAATGAATACTAAATAATTCAATAATATTCATTTCAGTTCTATAGGATTACGGCGGGCACGTTCCTCTTTTGCTGCATGTGTTGCAAAAAATATCGCACCCACTTTAGACTAAGTTCAAGCCACTTGTCCATCAAATACATTATGATATTGAAATCCTAAAAATAATCCTGAAACTAAGCCTTTTATAAAGGGTCAAAGAGGAAGAGCAGCTCGATGTGGTTTAGCCTTCAGCACTGCGAGCACGACGCGGCTCTGTGAAAGCACTCATCACTGGGCTGTGAAGACGCGTACAGTGTATAACTTTGCTTTCTTACATGAAATGAAATTGTCTTCAAATAATTCACAGCTCCAAAACACCTCAGTACAAGGTTATATCACGCTGTTCCCCAGCTGGATCTGTATGGGGAGGTAAAGACAATGGAGCTCATATTTAAAACCTCCTGTGATTACATTTATTGCTGTGAGATGTGTGAAGGCTTAAATGAAAGAGCAGACGACGACGGCTGTTGCTCTGATACTAGAATTTTTTTATTTTATTTTTTACAGGAGGTACACAAAGGGAAAACAACATGATTATGTTTGATTTGAAGCTCCGGCTGACGTTGACGCATGACATTTGTAATTTGCACATTTTACCACCAGGAGGTTCAGTGGCTCCTCAGCTTCAAGAAATATTGAGCATGAAGCTTTTCTTCAGAATGTCACAACTGACACCTTTAACCTTTTGTCTAACAGGATTGAATGAAAGGTTAATAGCATGTAAATTATGTTGGAGAAACCCAACATCGTGTTACCTTGTTTCTGGATCATATCAACTTACCAGTCCATAGCAACACCTATATAATGAATGCAGCGTATGTGTGAACTCTTATTTAAAGAAATATAGACGAAATATCAGAAACATCTCTGTGCATGACACAGTACAACTCATCAGTCTCCAAAATGACACCTTAAAAGATTCGGTACATGACAGTATTGACGTACTTTACTGCAGTGCAATGACCACATTAGTTTTATCTTTTTGTGAGTTTATATCTGTTCAGCATGGTGAAAACCGCACATGCTCAGTTTAGGGTTCTGACAACACATTTCCTTGAAAATGAATATCCAAATTATAAATATATGCACGTTACTCAAGAGTTTCAGGGCCTTGAAAGGTTCTCTGTGTTATACTTGATTATCATCCTTCCCCAGACATGATTAACATCCTTAAAAATAAGAGAAGCTGAAATTATTCTCATCTCAGTGATTAAAATGGTTGAATAAAATCCAAGATGTAGGCTATGTGATGATGAAATTATAATTTTGCGCGAGGCTGACACATCACTTTTTCTCACATCTGTAGAAAATGTATTAAATGTGTCATACTAAATATATTTATTACTCATGCTATTCATCTATTAATGGTATTAATTGATTCAAGGCTGATCACTTCATGCAGAAATATTATTGGCAAATAAAGAGCAGCGCTCATGAATGCATTTAATTCACATGGTCTCAAATATTGCTGTAGCGCTTATAAAAGCTCAACAGTAGCGGGTGTTTGTGACTAACAGGGAAGTGATGAGCTAAAGAACAAGCTGTCTTGGTTTACAACTTCTAGCCCACTGACCATTATCATCCAAATAAATGACTCTTCATTAACATAACATTAAATTTTCAAGCTGTTGTAACAGACAGACAAACTGGACATGATGCATATTAATATTACTGTATATCAACCAAAAGTATTACATTTTAATGAGCTTATTTATTAGTTCAGACACACTTTAATGTCAAATTCCCCCAGAATGTGTTTCATCTCCCAAGCTCAGCTCTTATAATAAACACATCTCTCCAGATAATGGGTCAATTTCACAAACAACTGCAGCTCCAATCATTTGCGTTATTATGTCATTTAGTAATGACATCTATGACTGATTTTTGGGAAGATTAACACTCTTCCTGAGGGTTTGCACACATTACTATGATTATACAGCATAATTGAATGAATAGTTTGTGAAAACTGAGTGATAAAAAGAAATCACATGCACTATATGATGACTAAATTTGTAATTGGGAATATTAAGGGGTACATTCAATCTGCATTTATTCGGAGTATTTTAAGAAAGGTTATAGCCTAAAGGGATGATTTTCTCTGGGCCTGTGTTCTCGGCTATTTGCAGCCTGGGGAATAACCTCCCATAGAGACTGGAACTTTTAATATTACGGTTCACACTGGTGTGGGAGTGGAGGTGGGTAGGTTACTGTGGTAAACGGCATTACTGGGTGAAGATCCGGGTTTGAACTCAACATGTAACTAATCCGCTATGAGTCTATACGACTGTCCGTCAACCCCGCTCGTGCTACCCGGAAATGTTGCAAGGGCCGGAAAGGACCGATGTTAAGGGAGCACACGTCACTCACTTTTACCCAAAAATATTATCACCGACCATCCAAATTTTCTCCGCCGTCGAATTTTCATTGCAAAAGTTCCCCGTCCGCGCAAACGTTCGTAAACAAATGGTATGAAGACAATAGCGGCATTCGTCGGCGTTGATTTGTGCGGGGATCGGTGTTCGCGTTTATCCAGCTCAGTGTCGGTGAAAATGGCTCTGGCTAACGACTGGAAAACAGCACGCAGAAATGGAAGCGGACGATAGCTAGCTAGGCGGTAAGAAGAAGGCGTGACAGGCCTCATCCATCTGCAACTGTGCTCTGCAACTGGAAGCCGAGGTAAACATTTTCCAAATATAGGTTAAGCAGATGTACAAGTTAGCATTAGCATCCGAACGATTGTCTGCATGTATTTAATATTACGGCTAGGATTGATGGCTAACGTTAGCAAACAGTGGTTTTTGTGGGTTTCTAGATTGCGTGTGGCTCCAATTAGCTCGTCGAGCCAGTGTAAAATGTGTTTCTAGAAAGAACCGTTAAGTTTTGAAAGCAAGCGTGTCCAATGTTTGGGTTTTTCTTGAAAGGTTAATCACTTCTATTACTAGATGGCTTCCCCAGCGCATCCGTTGTTACTTGTTAACGTCCCGCTAATGTTTACATTGGGCAGCGAGTGTTGCTCTGCTGTTAATCTGAGCATTTCTGTTCTTTTTCTCAGGATTGCTGATTTACAATAAAATGAGAGGCATTCTAATTTGCGATATAATATCTCCCTCATCTGCCAGGGGAACGTACTTTCCTATTGGTTCATCGGATCGATTAGAGGAAACGGTAAGAAAACAAGAGGTGAGCGTATCGAAATCCAAAGTAATTGGAGTTTGGCCGGATCACCTTTTTGTCTCTCCAGTGATAAAAAAATATTGGGAACGGCCATGTAAATAACTTTATTCAGTGCATTTTTTTTTAGTATCGTGCGGTGTTTTGGAATACTTAGTAAAATTTTTATTTGTAACATTGTCCAACATTAAAATTTCACTCGATGCAGTTAATAAACTCCGTTTCTTTGTTTATTTAAGTGAGGGAAAAAATCTTTTAATTTCTATTGTGGAATGTTATTTTTTTAATTTGAAACTTCACATTGTAAATACCATTGAAGTGATAAGAGCTAAGTGTCATGTATGGATAATGCAGAATTAATTGCAACCAATATTAAATAGATGTAATATCATTATGCAGCCCGATTTTGAGCAAAGACTGAAATGATTATTGTTGTAATTAGCGCTTGTATTAAGTTGGGACCACCTTGTAATAAATGAACCAATACAGACATGAAAAAAATCATTGGTGCACCGGGGGACTATTTTCAGTCCCAAAAAATGTTCTTGACAGCAAGGATTGGATGAAAATAATTACTATTCTTTGCAGGAAAATTTGGCCTGCAATTAAACACATTTATTAAGGCTTTCCAGTGTGTGTGATTCAACGCAATGAATAATTTGATGCTGAAAAGGTAAATCTGGGTAAGGACTGACACTAAAACTCTCTAAAAGCGGGAAAAACATATGATATTAATAAAATACATGATGGACGTGGGTCCCTTTGGTTTCACTACACGAACAGTGTAAAATCATAAAACACAAAAAGAATATTTTCAAAGGGTTGCAGCCACAGAGGGCACTTCCTCGTCAGTTGTTTTTACCATGATGCAAAATACATAAATTGCCGTAGGAGAATAGTTGAGTTTATGACTGTTATCAAATTGGATTTTCTTTTGAAATTAAAATTGTATATTATTTCCAATCAATAGATTCATATTAACCCCATAGTAGATATTATAGTAATGACTGTGAGACTGAACTTTCGTCATTTTTGGTGTACTTCAATCCAGCAGAACCACCTCATGGTAAATGATTAAAAAAAAAAAAAAAAAGGAAATATTCAGTATGATAGATCTGATGAGGCGGCTGAAAAAGAAGAAATGTCTTTAAATTGTTATATCCTTGTGTATCTTCCTCTCATTTACATTCTGTGCTCAACTTTTTCATTTTAACTGAATAGGATTATACAGTGATCATTTATCTCACTTAAACATAAAGGCTGCTTGAGTTGTGGCCACGTGGCACGGTTAAATAGAAAGGGATTACAAGATCAATAAACTTGTGTAAGGCTATAAGATGGCCGTATGAATAAGAAACCACATTGTGACAAATTATGTTGTTATCTTGGTGGCTGAGTCTCTTGTGTAAACTACTGTGCATCTACGCTTAATTTAATAGGGATACATAGATGAGATTAATGCTGAGTAATACAGTGAAACAGTCTTGCAGTCTATCCTCCCTTTATGAGGATTATAATGTTTAGCTTTCATTGACGCAAGCGTTGGATTTATTTTAACGATAATTCGGGAGTTAGTAACTCGTGTTACTGAACTCTTTTGAAAGTATTCTGAATATGTGGTCCAACCTAATTCATTTGAATGGACTGGCTATAGTTTAGGAACATCTAGAACCCAGTATAATTGAACAGAACCACAATTTGCATCCTCCAGAATAACGATGAGAAGGAATCTGCTCTTCTCTCACACTGATTCAGTGAAAACTGAACATCATAATCTTCAAATTTAGAGGGCTTTGTTGCAGGGCTGCTGTATTACTCTATAGTAGTCTTATTAATAGTTACCAAATAAATTTGCAAGTGATTGAAAATACGATTTTCCTTAATGTGAGGGGTGGGGCAAATGTGTTATTAGTAAAGACTAATTGAATGAAATGAAAGCATTTCAACAAGATTATCCTTCTATGACCTTTATCTCTTTTTGAACTTTGTTTTTCAGCTTTAGGAGCGTCTTGGCTGAACGCAGATGAGGAGTCTTGCTTAGATGAAGGAAAATGTCAATGCAGTAACTCTCAAAGGGAACACGAAGATGTCAATTGAACTGCCTCTCAGTAAAAGTTATTGTAAGCAATTTTGAAATTAGACGGAACTTGTCAAAAAGACACTTTTACCCTTTGATCTCCTCAGCCACCCCACTGCTTTTGGAAGTAATTTGTGAGCAGTGGATGATCAAGAGAGAGTTACAACAGCCAAACTATACAGTCCGGAGAAACAAATTTAAGATTCAGCTGACATTCAAGTATTTCTGGAAGAAACGGTAGCATAAACTCTCATTAGTACTAAGTTTGTCTCTCACCAGTCTGTGGTGGGACCTTTTTGCCGCTCCTCGTGCTGGAGGTTTGGCCCTGCACCCCTATGTGCCAGTGAGTGGGAAATGTTCCAATTTGGAAAATACAATTTGGACATTATAGAGATGTTAAGTGGGCATCAGGCCCACCAATTCAAAGGCCTTGGTTTAGATCGACAACTACAGCATCAACAGCAAGTGCAACTTCACCAGCATCAACTCCAGCAGCAGCAGCAGCAGCAGGCTGAATCTTCTGGAGCTCTTCTGTCTGGACTTGGCTTGGGCCCCCTGCAGGGGTCTAGAGGTAACGCCTTTTCTGATTCTGCCTCCATTTTTGCCAAGATGAGTGCCCCTCCTCCCCCACCTTTACAACAACAACCTTCCTCATCTCAGAGCTCACGTTCAAAGTCAAGCAAGATGAGCAGCAGCAGCTCAAGCCATTCCTCAGGCTATCCACAGTTCCTGCGCTCTTTCCACCCGTCTGAGGCAGCACTAGCACAGGAGCAGTTACACCCAGGTGTAGGCCGCTTTGAGCACTTTGCAGGGGGAAGTAGCAGTAGTGGGAGTGCTGGGGGATTAGGAGGATTAGTAACATCAGCACCTCCACCCCCTCCTCCTCTACATCCTGGCCTCTCTGTTCCCCAAGCATCACCAGGCCCCTCCTCTTCCTCTCCTTCCCCTTCAACCTCTGTGGCCACTTCTAACAACCCTTCTAGCAGCAGTGCAGTCAGCTCATTGGGACACCAGTTGGTTGGGGCCCAGTCTGATGCACGGAGCCTTCACCAACAGTTTAGTTGCATGTTAGCTGCTAATCAGTATTTCCTCTCTGGGGTGCCTACTAATGCTAGTTTAGAGCAATTTCTTGTACAACAGGGAACCCATAACCACTTAGGTATTGGTTTAAGTCAGACAGGTGGGGAGCCTAGCACTAGTCTTGCTCCCCCTCCTGCATTGCATTCTTCTCACTCACATGGCCACTCCACTACCCAGCCACAGCAGGCGCCACAGCAGCCCCCTCAGCAGCAACAGCTTCCACCTCACACCCTGTCTCATCCTCACTCTCATTCTCATCCTCACCACCCGCTCCACCCAGGCTCCCAGCCCTCCTCGCTGGGTGGCTTTGACTTCCAGGGCATCCCTGTTCTCTCATCAAATCAGATAGCTTCTCTGATGCAGCAGGAAGCAGGTTTGCCCCTCCCCTTGCCACTACATTTATCCTTGTCCAAGGATGATGGTAAAGGGGAAAGTGGTGGTGGAACGAGTAGTAGTGGTAGCAGTAGCAGCAGCAGTAGAAGGAAGAAAGCTATGGCTGGCTATTTGCCACAGAGAAAATCTGATAGCGCTAGTAATGGCAGCAGTAGCCATGGCCACAGTGGTAATCCTAGCACCAGTAGTAACGGTGGAGGGCTTGGCCATGGCCAGCCCCCAGCTTTAATTGGAAGTGGGGTTGGTATGTCAAATATGGGTGGAGATGCATCATCCCTTCTTGCTTCATCATCTTCATCCTCATCAGTAGTTTCTTCCTCCTCCTCATCTGCTCCCTCTTCCACTGCTGCCTCAGTACTGGTTACTAATGATTCTCACCTTTCTAAATCTGATAACCAGAGCTCAATGCAACCCAACACCACAGAGTCTGATACAGAACCCATTTATAGCTGTGGAGAGTGTGGCAAAAGCTTCCCTCACCTTTCAAGCCTTCGCAGGCATATGCGCATGCATGAGCCTACCACAGCTGGTACTAGCAAAACTGCCACTACTGGCCCAAATCCTGTTCACATTAAAACTCAGTCTGACCCAAGCCTCCCCCATTCGACCCAAGAATCTTCCCAATCCTCATCCAATTCTTGTCCTAGCCCAGACAAAATATTTCATTGCCCTGATTGTGGCAAAGGCTTTAAGAAAAAAGGGCACCTCCTGCAACATGGTGTATTACACTCTTCAGCCCGCCCATATGGCTGCTCCACCTGCTCGCGGGCTTTTAATCGTAGAGAGTCACTGACACGCCATGAGAAGATACATGAGGAAAAGCCATTCAGATGTCCTGCCTGTGGTCGTGCCTTCCGTGAGAGCACCTCTCTACTCAACCATGCTGCCTCAGGCACCTGCGGCAAGCCAGGTAGGGGACCCAAACAGCGGGGCAGCAAGACAGGAAATGATGGTGAGGACAGAGTTGGGGGAGGGGGTGGAGGAGGAGGTAATGGAGGAGGGGGAACTTATCAAAGCAATAGGGGGGTAATATATGGGAAAACTGAGGAAGAAGATGGTGTAATCATTGTGGGGGAAGGAGAACCAAAATCAGTTTTAGGATGTGATGGTCTGTTTCAAACTGGAAGGGGAGGGAATTCAAATGACAGGGACAGAACAGATGGTAAATACCCCACTGACTACTCTCGGAATCGTTACACAGGCTACCATGATGATCACCGTTCTCAAGGTAATCCATCTCCATGCTACTCTGGTGCCTCCCCCTGTGGAAGTGGGATGGCCGGCCCAGCTCTGAGAAAGGCACCCTTGGCCCCAACACTGCATCCACACTCTCAGAGCCACAACCAGCACCACCATCCGCAGCAACAGCCCCACCTGCCCCTATCTTCTCTACTGGATGACTCAGAGGATGATGTCACTAGCTCTGTCAATAATGCAATTTCTGCTATAACAGCTGCTAGCAACAGTGGAAATAGAGGGGATGATAGGGGAGACATCATAGGAGGTCTACTAGGTGGTCTTGGTTTAGGTCCTCTGGGTTCACCTTCTTCAACTTCTGGCATGGATAAGAATTTCAGAGGTGGTGGGAACCAGGATGCTCTGAGCAGCAACTCACAGAATCCTGCTGCTAAGCCAAAACGGCCTCGCAAACCCAGAGCCAAGAAAGATCCATCAGTTGGTGGTCAGCCCCCCAAGCGTAGGCAATACACTCCAAGAATGGGACCCAGTGGGCTCCCACGCACTCACCTTTGCAGTGTCTGTGGTAAAGGATTTGCACGCCGCGAGACTCTACGCAGGCATGACCGCATTCATACTGGAGAAAAGCCTCATCACTGCACTGTTTGTGGAAAATATTTTAGAGAGGCTTTTCACCTCAGCAAGCATCAAACAGTCCACTCTGGGGCAAAGAATTACAAATGCAGCATTTGCGGAAAGGAGTTTGGTTACTCCCAGAGTCTCAGGAGGCACAGTAAACTCCACCAGAAAGGGGAGATGGAAGAGGTGCCAACAACACCAGCTCCAGAGAACCTTAACAGCTTTAATCAAAACCCTCAATGTAGCGTGGCCCAAGACAGGAGCCAGAACCAAGCACCAAGCACCTCCTCCTATTACACCTACTCTCAAGATGTCAAGCCCCAAGATAACAATTCTCAGCCACCTCAGCCCCCGCCCCAACCCCAGCCCCATTCACAGGCCCAACCTCCACCACGACTTTACACATGTGCTATATGCTGGAAGTCCTTCCGCCATCACTTCCATCTGACTGCCCATCATCAGACAGTTCACGAAGGTGGGGGTGAAAAGCTCTTCTGCTGTGAGGTGTGTGGGAAAGCATTTGCTTACTCCAATAGCCTTACTCGACACAGGCAGTCACAGCATGGAATGACCCGCACTGAGCCGTCTAACCCTCAAGAAGGCAGCAGTGGTGCTGGAGACAACAGAGGTGGGAGTGATGTTAATCAGTCAACTTCAGAGAGCGAGGCTGCCACCAATGTCCTGCTACAGATGGCCCCTGCCGCCGAGGGCCACGGGACGCCGAGTCTCAGTGTGGTCACTCATAGCCACCAGCAGGCAACCCCACAACCACCTGCTGGTTATTCCCCCCTTTTTTATGATGCTGCAGCCACCCAGTCTTCAACATCTACCGCCCCATCTTACTCACAGCCTCTGCCTCCAAACTCAACAATCATGCCCCCACAGCACCCGCACTCCCCAGCCGGGGTGAAAGGAGAGCACATTTATCCAGCTGGATCTCGCAGCCGCACGCTTCACACTACAGCCCCTTTCCAGCCTCTTACGGAACTGCCCTCCACTGAACATCATCATCTACATCACCATCTTCATCACTCCCACCATCATCCCCATCATCAGTCAGGTACCCAGTCCCAACAACACCTTGACTGCAGCGTCCAGTTATCAAATGATGAAATGAGACGGCACAAGAAGAAAAAAAAAAAGTCCGACAGGAGAGATACGAGGGAAAATAAGTGGGAATCCCAAGATGTAGTCAGATTTGATGGAAGCAACAAGAAGAGAAAGATAAGCTGTACAATAAGAGGGCAGTCGAATAAGAAACATGGCTCCCTTCGCTTGACTATTAGGCGAGGAGGATCAGGTGGTGGTGGGTATAAGCTTGTCAACACTGGGGGGATGAAGGTGCAGATCCTGTCATCTCTAAAAGTTCCCGTGAAACGTTTTGGCTGCCCTATATGCCCCAATTCTGTGTTTTCCCGCAAAGCGGGGCTGCTAGTCCACATGGCAGTTAGACACCCGCAAAAAGCCACAACCACTCAGGAGCGACTTAGGTGCAGTGTATGTGGGAAGCAGTCTCACAGGCCTTTGGCAGCCTTCGTTCATCGGGCCTCCCATCATGCCAGAGGGACTTTCTCCTGCCAACGCTGCTCAGCTCGCTTCTGGAATGCTACACTTCTCCACAGGCACAAGGTGTCCTGCCGCCGCATGGCTAAAGGACTGCAGCGAGGAGATGGCAAAAGGCTGAAGCTTTCAAAGAGATCAGGAGAGACAGATGCCCAAGAGGGTCAGGGGGAGATGCCATTCCTACAGGGACCATACAGATACTGAGCATCCTGGTATCTGGGTGGCATTCAAGAGGGATATATCTGTTGAGAAGGGGAAAGTGAGAAATAAAGGGACTTAAAAAGGCATTTGTTGCCTTTAGGAGAATTTGCCTGGTGTCTGAGTTGACATCCACTCTGCTGACTATTAGAATGAGTGTGTTAACAACTACTGTAGAGCATCCTTTTAAGTATCACAGGAAATTCTTCCAGATTATTTTGGAAGGTGTTTCAAAGATGTGACTGTTTCCATAGCATCACTAACCCCTTAAGTGCATTGACACTATGCTTTGCTGACACTGTGCAGTTAATAGACATGTTTAGGTGAAATTACCTGCTAATGTATCTTTTCTCCCCATATCCTAACTAGAATCCCTGCTACACTTCTTGCTGTATGATAAACGTCTCTGCTGTGTACCTTGTCTTGTTGTTGTTCACGTAGCGGCTCTGAGGATTTTTTGTTTTTGTTTTTGTTTTTGTTTTTTTAATGTAAAGTGCATTTATTAGGAGTAGGGACATGGGGACAGAGACATTTGTTGATAGTTTGTCAGTGCATGTTTGTTCTCTGGTCAAGTTTTTTGCTGAGATGATATCACTCTCACAGTATGTGATGGCTTATACAGTATATCCCAAGACGTTTGTAGTGTAAAACTGGATTTGAAGGTTTCTCTATATTCCCTAGTGATTTAATCACACATAGATAAAATGTCAAAGTTGATGGTAATTAGTACACTGATCCCTCTCCTGCCAAAATGAAGAAACTTACAAAAAGCCTTGCTTGTTATGTTCATTTATTTCAGATATTCCTAGCTTTTATACCAAGAGATTGAAAACAGGTTAAACAAGTGGACTGTAACACATGTTTATCTCATGTTATTTGTATGCTCTTTTTAGCAGTGATTATTTCTACAGTACTTCACGGTGTGTTAAAGACATGGACCTATGATAGACGCAAATGTAATATTCCATGTATTTATGTATGTAACCAGTCTTCATCATGCCAATCTTATAATTAACCCCTTCTAACTTTTAGTTCTTGCTGTGTTGCAATCATATTCTTTTTGTCAAGCCTTTTTTTTTTCTTCTAAAGAAAAATTGTTTTAATTACCCTTTACTCACTTATGAAATGTTCATACCCCTTCCAAGCCTTTTCTTCTAAAGAAAAATGATAGTTTTAGTATATTTCTATCACATTTACTGAAAGTCAGTAGTTGATTATATTTCAGAAACGAATAAACCTTCAGTGTAATAATTTGTTTTCCCTTTCCTTTCTCGTCCAGAGTTACAAATGATCCAGACGTTGGTACAGATTGACACGTGGTAAACGTAACTGTCAACTGTCCGTATTTGGGTTTTCGGCCGATACTTCATGTCCTATGTGAATTTCATATAACACTGTGGTCTAAATTGATTTTTCAGAATGTAGTAATACATTGTATTATCAGGTTTACCCATGTTACTGGTCACGTGAGTGAAGCATAATTATTAGTTTTCAATCATAAATATTTACACTATATAATCCGTGTGGTTGAAGTGAAATAAATGGCTGTGTTAAGCCTCTTACTCCTTTTCCAGCTCCACAAGATGGCAGTAAAGAACACATTTACACTGTACTTTTGCCCTGGTGTGGAGTGTGGCAGTCACATGGATTTTACACTGATAGGGGGTAGTGGTTGTATGACTGTGAATTATGTGTCTGCTTGCTCTTAAATAAATAACAAAGTACACAAAATGCTTGAGCATTACTCAGTGACTGAGCAGTTGAATTTACCTACATTTGGAGTAAAAAAGAAAGTCACTGGATGAGCAGAAGTCAATTCTGGTTACATGCGTATATATTGGATATGATTTAAGGGTTTGAAGATTACAGTGTCTACACTCAGTCGTGTGATTGTGTTTACACTCAGGCGTGTGATTGTGTTGAGAAGTCTTGTCTATATACATGACAATGATTCACACGGATGGAAGTCTCACGTGGGGTGACAGCCTCCAAATTAAGATCCCACAACTATTCAAAAACAGGTGCTGCGAGAGCAGGGTGAAGGGCTCCGCTCTGTGTTTACTGTACATTAACATGTTTTATTTAAAAATCTGTTTATCCTGTTAATGTATGCATGTCCTTCTGGAAAAACAGACTTGAATTCCTGCGGCGCGCAGCTTTACATGTGCTCTGCAATTGTACAGTGGAGTAGGCCACCCTCGCGCTCTCTGTGTTTCGAGCGGCTCTCACGCGGCAGTGGCATGCACGGGGGGGAATCCGAGCGGGCGTGTTTATTCGACCTAGATCTGTCCAATGGGAGCTCGTCGCGAGCGGGGCGACGAGTTCCCGCAGCCAATCGGAGTCACAGCCGCGAGCGGGCAGGCTTCGTCTCCGCGTGCCTGCTCCACGTGAGCCCGAGCTATTGTACGCCGGGAGGCAACGTGCTAAAGCGTTCCCCTCGCCTGAAAGAACGGCTCACTCACGTTTTCTGTGGATTACAAGAAACTGGAAAAGCCACGCTGCTCTACCCGATTATACCAGAAACCCCAATCTGTGCCTGCGACGAGCACAGTTATAAGCCAGTTGTCTCGTGCCCAATAAAATTAAAGGTAAAGAAGTGTTTGTGTCGGTGGGAACCAGGAGGATCATCACTTCTCCTTCTGTCACACTCGTGCAGGCGCTGATTCACACATCCACCGCTGCAATTCAAGCCATCCAGAGGAAGTCACGATGTTTTTGTACCTGTCAGACAAAACAAACAGCCGTCTCTCCTCGAGGTGTGGCACGAGAGGGGGCGTGTCTCATAAATAATAGAGCTGGAATTGAGAGATCAGTCAGGAACGGCCCCGCCCACTCCAAAAACCTCGCGCGCTTGTTCTCCGACGCTGTGACGTCACGTGCACTGCCCGTGTCCGTTCCAGCTGAGGGGAGATGGTAGGACGTGGACGTCGCGCGGCCCAACACAGATTCAAGCTCGTGCGCCCGTGACTGGATCCACCGGATGCCAAAAAAAAAAAGTACAGACATCGAAGAAGGAAACGACCCCCTCCTCCACCCGACGGACAAATGAGCGCGACAGCAGAGAAGAGAAACAGCAACACAACTTGTCATCTGACCGACGCAGCCGCTGCTCCCGTCGCCGTCTCGTCTCAAGACAACACACACTTTCCCCTCGGTTGTTTTGTTTTTGGGGGCTTTGCTTTTTAACTACTTTTGGATTTTGAATACCGGACGATTATCTCGGGAATATTATTATTATTATTTTTTATAACATTTTATAATATTCCTCTTTTCGTGCGGTTTGCGGGTTGGCATTTTAACGCCTTTGCATTTATATATATATAGATATAAATCTATATTTTATTATTATGGACAGTATTTCCACTCAGATGGTCTGACTGTCCCTCCCACACGGGTCCTCTGAGAATAACAAGCCTGAGCAGCTGAAGAGTTTTAACAGCCAATTGCAATGGAATACTTCGATGAGAATATTTATTCGAGGAAATAAGGAGCTCTACTTCACTACAAATACCAGGTTAGTAAACGCTGCATGTGTTAGAAGTTAATACTGTGTTTATATTCGGTCTTTTTTTTTTTTCTCATGGACTCTTCTCAGAACTACCCCCCCCCCCCCCTCACGCGCACTCATCCAACATATTTGTCCTCTTGCTAGGTACTCCAAGTCACATTGCCTCGCCCTCAAGTACCCCAGGTGTCTCTCTGTGACCCCCCACCCCTCCTCCTCCTCTTCTGGCGCAGGATGTCCAGGCAGCTCTCCCAGCTTCCGAACCCTGACCTACCTGCTGGTGCAAGCCCCCAATT
Source organism: Aulostomus chinensis (assembly GCF_037954235.1). NCBI lineage: Eukaryota > Metazoa > Chordata > Actinopteri > Syngnathiformes > Aulostomidae > Aulostomus > Aulostomus chinensis. The sequence continues at coordinate 10,217,175 of NC_141330.1, read as the reverse complement.
TGGAAGTTGTACCCAGCCTGCAGGTTCCCTCACAGGGGGGCACCTCAACTCAATGGCAGGGCTGAAGTCCCTCCTGCAGCACCCCATGAAGGGGGACCAGCGCTTAAGAAGCCCATGTGATGCAAAAGGTGAGGTTGTGCACCACATGACAGTTGATCAATCCAATGCTACGACCTAGCCACTGTTTTGTCCTTCAAATATGAAATGTTGAATGCCATTAAAAACACAGAACATGCCATAAATGTTGGCACGTGTCCACCGTAGCCCAACACACTATGACACATAGGGATGATGACTCTCAAATGACCTCCATGGATTAGAACCACCGCCACCACTTCAAATTAGGAGGCAGATTACAATGGGTGTGAGTATGTTTTGGTGAAGCTGTAATGCTGTGCAGGCGCGCCTTCTGGTCACTGCTGGTATCTCCAGCCATTGTGAGACTTGTTCAGGAGCTTACGTATATGTTATGACAACAAATTGGTTTTGGCTCTGGCTTAATGCTGTGATTCAGCCACCATCTGGTCCATCTGGGAGTATTTGTCTGCGAGATAGAATAAGAAAAGAGATTTAGCCAAAAAGTGCATCTTAGGGACACACCTGCCACTCGTTTAGTATTCCACTAAGATGGAGAGTTGGTGTTAGCATCCATTTTAGAGAGGCCACAGACTGAGATATCCAATAGGTGCTAGAGGTTTCTTGTCATCTCGAATTGATAATAATTATTTTTGCTGTCTTCTGTCTGGCAGACAAAGACAGATCTCTGGACCTGGATGAGGACTCCTTGGGAGTGTGCTCTATGAGGAATGGCAGTGGAATAGGCAGTAGCAGCAATAGCTGTGGAGGAAGTGGCAGCAGTGGCAATGGAGGAGGAAGTTTCAACCAGTTCCTGGGGCCTCTCTTGTGGGATCGCACCCTACCTGCTGATGGGGGCCTCTTCCAGCTTCAGTACATGGACTTGGAGGAGTTTTTGACCGAAAACGGAATGGGTAGCATGCACAACAACAACAGTTCCAGTTCGGCCCAGATCCCCTCGCAGAGCTCCCCATCGGCTGTACCCAACCAGAGCTCCCAGTGCCTTCCGTCCTCATCTCCACCCGGCTCTTCGTCCTCGTCACCCTCGTCCTCATCTTCCCCTTCGCTCATTGGCTTGGAGGTGGCTCAGCCCCAGAGCCTGTCAGGAGGAAACGACTGTCTGCATGGTGAGTTCAGTGATACGCGTTAAGATAAACAAGGATATTTCTTTATTCAAGGTTTGTCCATATCACGAAATGGCTTGTGCACAGTTGACAAGCTGAAAGACACAATGTGAGACTGATATGAGCCCAGTAGACCCCACAGTTCACTAAAGCTTCCAATCCAATCAAGGTTATGAGGTATGCTCATGATATTCCCACGAGAACATGATTCAGCATTTCAGCTCCCTTGAATCTAAAAGAGAAAACTTTTTTTTTTTTTTATCCTGTGTGACAAACCAAAGTCAGGAGTCACATGTCCTCAAGGGAAAATTAACAGAGAAAACAGACTTCAGAATTGGCTGCTAAACAATGACTGAAATTTCCTCCGGGGTTCTTTCAGCATCAAGGGAGCAGAGAAATGTGGAGTGAAGAAAAACAGAGTTGGAGAATTGAAAATAGCTGTTGTAAAGAAAGACATCATGAGATGTTTTATGAGTCAACGTCAGTGGTTTAGTTCTGTTTGGCATGTGATCGATGTACTTGAGCATTGGACACAATCAGCATTCAACGCCAGCCAATTATTAATATGCAGCAGGATCAAAACACTACTGAGAGAGAGAGAGAGAGAGAGAGAGAGAGAGAGAGGGAAGTGTGTGGAGTGTTTGCAGTTGCGTGTCTTTAAATCTCTCCTCACTTCACACGCCACAGCCATGTGCACGCGTCGCTACACGTGCTGAGCGTATTGGAGTGGGAGAACTAGAGGCAGGGCCAGGAGACATGGAGGAGGAGTCCAGAGAGGAGGGAGGGACCTGCGGAGCAACAGGAAGATGTTCCCAGTGCTGCTGGACAGCCCAGTGAACATTTGCTGGCCAATGAATGACACCGAGAACACTTTGTATATGCTATGAGGCTGGAGTTAAGTGAATAATTCACATGAGCTCTCCCCAAAGCTAGAGAAGCAGCAGCGTCTCACTGACAGCTGCTACATGAATATTTCATGAAGGAAACTTCACAAGAATGCTATCCTTAAGAAGCAACCAGGCTTCCCTTTGCCTTCAGGTTCAGGCATTTTTGAAATGTTGCTGCACAAGTCCTGAAATGTGTCAGGACACAGTCACAAGCTTGTGTTCTCTGAGGGTTGAGACACGTGGAGAAAAACGCAGCAGATCTACTCTGTAGTCTTGAGTTCCAGCAGGGAGAGGAGGGCTCAGGGTTGCGTGTTCTTTTCAGCCAAACCTTTCACCAGGTGGCGGCTCTGACTAATTCCTGCTGTTTGGTGTATAAACCATTGAAATCTCCTGGTTTAATCACTCATGGCGGTCAATGCACGGCGGAGGTTCCATGGTTAATATCCAAGACTTAAGAGGATGTTTGTGCCTGCTGGTTGTGTGTCTATGAAAGCACTTTTTAATTTGTTCAGTCGTGTTACGGGAGGATTGTCGCTGTGGAATATGGAAACAACACGATTGAGCGGTTTTGTGCACGTGATAGCACCTCGCTAGCCAGTGCACAACCCTGGTCATAGATTACCACAGCTGTTCTACTTCCCACCTATTCATAAAAAAGTATTTTGATAATCCAGTTTATGTAATCCAGTGATCGATTTTTAAAGGGATTATGACAACACTCCCTGTTATACAAGTAGGAGCCCTGGAATTAAATTAAAAAAATGAAAAACAATCGGGTTCTTTTAAGATATTATGGGCGTGTTCCTTTTATTCACCACAGCCCAGCCTAATGTTAGCGGCTAGCCTGTCAACAAGCACCTCAACTTGATGTGATAGAAAATGGATTTTTATAGAATAAGCAATTTCATATTTGTATCGATTTAAACAGTTTGAAAAATATACTTTCCACTATATTTTATCGATTATTATCATAGCTGAACTTCTAAGCGAGTTAAGTTTATTTTGAAGGCATTTTGCAGCCCAATAGAGGGCGCCCATAGCTCACGGTGGGATATTGGATCGTGAATATTAGAATCGGGTGCTGATACTGAAGTTATTCACGGATCGGATTTTAGAACGATTGTGACGATCCAGGTTCCTCTTTTGCTGGGTTATGAGCTCGCTGCAACATCCACTCAAAATCCTTAAAAGCGTGTCTTTTTTGCCTTTTTCATAAGAAGCGCTGTGCAGTCCACTAGTGTGACTATAAACTAACAACAAAAATAATGAGGATGTTCAAAGAAATAGGTATTGGAACCCATATGTACAGATGTGTATCAAAAATTGTGTTTTTTTTTTTTTTTTTTTTAGAATTTTGAACTTTGAAGTGAAAAGCCCATTAGAGGCCGCTCATGGCTCTACCGCAGGCCCCAGCCCAGTGGTTGAGAAACACCCCTTTATAACACTTAGCACCTCTTTTGCTCGTTCTTATACAGTGTTTCCGCAAGCCTGTAACAGTTTGTCCGGATCATGTAGAAGCAGCTGTATGGCACGAGGGGACTCTCCTATATGAGTCCATCTATGGCTGGTGGGAAGTTGCATTTCATGATGTGTTCAACACATGTCGCCGTACTTTTTCGACTTTTCCTTGAGGCAGTTCAGCGGTTGCTGTTTGAACTTTAAAAGACACAAAAGCCTGCCTTTGTTTCGACTCTACTTGATGGATGTCCCACCCCTGGCTAGCATCTCCCATTCAAGGTCTTTCAGGTCACATTTAGAGTTTGATCATATCACAACAAGTCAGCCACCGGTGATTTTTTTTTTTTTTTTTTAACTGTGTGCAGATTACAGAACATTTAGTGGGATTTTTTTTTCCTGCTAAACAGCAAAGTCGGAAAGTTGAGTAAGGTGCATCACACCTTAAAGGGGGGTGGGGTTGGTGTGAGATTTATCCCTATACTGGCCCCACTTAAAGAAACTGGTTGGAAAGGGAGGAGTGGAAAGTTACATAACACTTCCACTTTTAGATTGCTCTATTAGTGTTTAGTTCTGGATGGTGGCTTTGGTGTAGCAGGAGTCCTCAATGGATTTATTGATAAAAGTAGCTGATGTCATGTCCTGATTGAACCAAAAAAAAACTCAATGCGGTCGGATGTATCGGCTGGTTAAATCAAATTTCTTTCCACAGTGAAAGATTTCAGAGGATTGAAAAAAGCACAACTCCATAGTTCTTTTCTTTAACTTGTGTTGTATGCAGTTGGAGAACCAGAAATCAATTGAAATGATGTCTGTCCATCAGTGACAGCCCGAGTGTGTAATGAGTCACTCCTGACTACGATCCTTTGATCCGTCAGCATGGTAGTACATGAACTACATGAGACAGTGACACGTCTTGACTCTATATTTGTTATCTAAAAAGTGTGCTATATTACTTAATTGTATGAAAATGTATTTATATACACCCCTGCCCCTGTCTATAAACCTCCTCCATCTCTGGAATCTGGTTTTAAAAGGTTTTCAATCCTTTGCAATCATTTAACGGTTGAAGGAATGTTGTTTGTTGTTTTCACACCAAGTGAGTAGCTCTCTGCTTCCACCTGGTGGCCACTGTGACGTACTGCTGCGTGTCTTTGTGCAGTTTTAGCCTGTTGTCTCAAGCTCCTGTGTCTTCACGATAAATTAGACTAGAATGCATCCCAGAATACTTTCACGAAAACACGGAACACAGAACATTCTTCTTTTTATTTCCAGGGAGTCAGACGAGTATGAACGACTCCTGTGAGTCACCATCCTCTTCTTCCTCCTCGTCCTCTTGTCCACCTTTGCTGACGCCCACGGGCAGCGGGCCAGATGGGATTGGAATGTTCGACATGGATTCTTCAGACATGGCTTTGTCCAATGACTCCAGCCAGCAGAACTTTGACCCCAGGAGGCAGACTTTCAGTGAAGAGGAGCTCAAACCACAGCCCATGATCAAGAAGGCACGCAAGATCCTGGTGCCTGATAACATGAAGGTAAGCACTTTGTCAAACAAGCTGTCACTGCAGGCTTAACCGTCAGTTTAAATGGAAAAAAGGATCAATTATAGATCTTTGGCTTTGTCTGGAGATCATTGAAAAGTAGAGCTCTGGGTGGGTTGGTCATATAGTTTGATATGCAGTCCATGACCCCAAACTTAAGATCATCCCATCAAAGATGCTGGAAGATGTCTTCCATTTATACTTGATAACTGACCAAATTTATAGATTAGCTGTCAAATTCTTTGCAGATTTGTTGTCTATAATTGACAAGTGATTTCAACATCAATTTGAGGGTAGATGTGACTAAATTGTGGGGAGTTTTGAACACCAGCACACTCAAAACAAACTACAGAATATATTCATTTGAGGAAAAATTCGTCTGGTGTTGTTGACTCTGGATGAAGGCTTTGTGAAGAAACGAATGTTTAGATTCAGTGCTCACATTCACTGAACGAGCGCTGGATTGATGATTCAGATATGACATAGAGGAGTATTCCTAAGAGAACGACTGATGACTGTTACACTGATTCCTCCGGTCGTGTGATGTATAATGTAAAATGTTGTGAAATATTAACACTTTCTACGCTCCTTTTGCAGGATGAGAAGTACTGGACCAGGAGATATAAAAACAACGAGGCAGCAAAGCGTTCCCGAGATGCCCGCCGTCTCAAGGAGAACCAAATATCGGTGCGTGCTGCCTACCTGGAGAGAGAGAACGCAGCCCTGAGACAGGAAGTGGCCGAGATGAGGAAGGAACTGGGCCGGTGTCGCAACATCCTTAGTAAATACGAGAACCGTCTCGCTGACCAGTGATGACGGTGCAGAGAACAAGTCTGGAAGAGGAGGAATAAGCTGGATACTTTTAAGAGACATTTTTTGGGACGGACAGATTGAGGTCATGGTGATGATGATGATGATGATGATGAGGAGGAGGAGGAGGAGGAGGAGAAAGAGGAGGATGACTATGATGATGAATGTAAAAGACAAGGAGGTTTGTGTTTCGCAGCTCAGGTGTCCTGTTTTGTTGAGGTGGCAGTGATGGTTGGCGAGAATAATTTAACAGATGAAAGATGTGACTTTTAAGAGTTTTGTTATTGGAGAATTGTATATTTTTATAATACGTAAGAAAAATTAGAGGGAGAGCTAATTTGGAGAATAATTTTGTATATTTTCTACATGACGGGGATTTAGCGGCAGGGGAATGCTATGGTAAATCTCTTTTTATTATAGATGAGTCGGGAGATCTTTAACAGGTGGTCAGCCATTGATGAGTATTTTTTTGACTTGATTATTATAGTCAGGATGCAGCAGCAGGGGCAAGGACGCGTGTAACAATTGTAATATAGAGAGCAAAATTATCTTAAAGACGTATAGTTCAACATTTTTGTGGATTGTACTTACTCAAGCACTTAATTTTTTTTTCCTGTTATATTTCTGTCACTGGGAATGGGCATGCTTGGACTAAAGAATAAAGAGACAAGAGGAGGAGACACCATGTATACAGTCCTGCACTGTCTTGACTGTCTTGTGCATTTTTTTTTTTTTTTAAATAGAGCAACATCCTTTGTAATTGATTGATCTTTACGTTCCCTGTTTACCCTCTCATCAATATTTGTACCTCAGGCTAAATCTCATAACTTTGGTACATTTTTCTTGTATCTTTGACCTCATCCCCGCTGTTGAAAGCTTTGAAATCTGCTCTGTTGTTGAATATTTTAACCCCAGCTGGTGAAAGTGATGCCCCCCCCCCCCCCCCCCCCCCCCATACACACACATTACTTCTCTGGATTCTTCTAGTATGGGACATTTCTCCTCCTCTATTTCTGTCATTCGCAAACATCACAGTTGTCTCTTGTACCTTGATGGTACATAAGGTGGTATAAGAGTATTGTAACATATACCCCCCCCCCCCCCGGTAAAATGCACATTGTTCCTTTACTGTATTTTTACCATTGCATTTTGAAATCAGCATCAACACGGGAGGAGAAATATTGTGTATATTGGAAAGGCCTATATTATTGTTTGTATTTGATGTATTCCAGGAGTGGAATTGTGTTAATTCTCAGATGTCTGGGAGAAATAAAAGCCAAAATTTCCTATGTTGAACCATACAGCTTATTGCTTTTTAGTGCTTTTTCAATAATTCTCCTTCCTTACTCCTGTTATTACTTTTTTGGCATATGTATAAACATCTGTGTACCCACAACACCTTCACATGGTGCACTATGGTATGTTCCTTGGGGAGGGATGACTAGTAATAGAGTGTGATTGTATTCCCTGTAATGACTCATGAATAGTCACCATAACTTCTATTATTATTGTTATGATTATGATGGTTATCCCTCTTACTGTTGCTGTTCTATATTATTGAATGATTTTTCTTCCTTTGGATGATCTGTTGCACCTTGAAACATCTCTGATCTCCAGTTTTCCCGAGAAAGACGATTCAAATGGATTAGAAAATAAAAGGAGAAAAAAAATCCTGTTATTTGCATCCTCCAGACGTTACTCACATCCGCTATGGACACTGCTGCCACTTTTCTTTGATCATGGATTTCACGAACATGGCTCGATAATTTGAACACGAGGTTCATCCAGACTTACTTTACCTTTCACGACGAGCTCATCTGTTCCCAGCTGTGTATGGACTATGCACACCACCGTCCTTGTTGGTTCTCTCAGCCTTTTACCACCTCAATAAGTGATTGTTCGCTCTCCCAACAGGATTTAGTCTCTAATATCCTCACAGTGAAGAATCTTCTAGAGACTCTTAATTGAACTACAACTACCCTGCCATGTCAGTGGGGTCCATTGTGCTCAGCACACTAAGTGCTGGTTATATGGATGTAGTCAAGATTTCCCCAAAACACCAATAAAAGATTACTCTCATTCTGCACTCTTCTCACTTTCTTAGGTATTAAGATTTTATTTAGCATGTCTGGATACTTCTTTCTTTGCTCAAATTAAAGCCAGGCTAGCGGCAGGAACATGGTGAAAAGGACTACTCCATGATTTGTTTACTCAAGCCTGATAACCAGACTTTAAAATGCAGCAAAAGGACTTTTGGTCCCCTGCCTGTTTGTCACATTGTGCACATTCCTTTAATAGGCAAAACAGTTCAGCCATTGGCCAACAAAAGCCCATTTTTAAGGTAAATGTGTCATGTTAATGGGGCTGGCGTGCTTGCAGAATTAATTCTCTAAATAAACGGTGATAACTTTTAAAGTGCAGGGTTTATATGGGTGTTGGAAATCCTTGAAAAATGCTTGAAACCAAATGCGGTGTTTTCAAGGATTTAAAAGTACTTGAAACTGCAATTGTGTTCATAAGGTGAATACAAAGTTCCTGCAGAAAATAATGTGAAGCTGAAGCTGTGAACAGCTGAAATAAACTCAGAGATGGAACAACAATTGACAAAAAAATGGCCAGAATATTAATAAATCATTTATTTGGATTCTAAACTTTATTTGCAGTGTAACACATTTATGTAAGATATTGCCATTTGAATGAATAATTTGCTTTCGAGATAAGGAAATGGAAAAAGGAGAGAATTGCCTTCTCTTGCCTTATATGTAAAATTAAGATGGCTTTGATCAATGCACACTTGCTCTGAAAGACGGAGAATGAACATGTAATGTATTACAGCTGTAAGGTGCTGGAAAAGTTTGAAAATGCACCTCAAAAGTGCTTGAAAAGTTTTTGAATTTCACTTTGAAAACAGAGTCAGGAACATACAGAAGAAACTAGAGATTTCAATTCAAGATGCGGCTGCACGGTTCGATGAGCAGACGACAGAAAATTCCCGAGCTCGTTACACATCGCATTTGTTTACTCGCATTTGTTTATTGTGCGTTGGAGCAGCAGCCATGTGAAGGTCACTCCCGTTATCTGCTGCCTCAACAAAAAATGGGTGAAAGGTCCTCTAGACTGGAATTCTAATTCTCTCCTCCTCAACACGAACCAGATGTTTGCTCCTGGGCTGTACCCTCTCCCTCTCTCCCTCTCTTTCTCCTCCACTCCCTCCCTTTCTCCTTCTCCCCCCTTCTCCCACCCTTTGTTCCCCTTCCTTAAAAATGCTGTGTCCGCACGTCCCTCCCTCATATCGTCCGAGGCCTGGCTTCAAGGATGGACTGTGCACTGCTACTCTTGACCCTCTGGGCTCTGACTGGAACTGTGTCCCTGCAGGCTTCAGGTAAGCCCTCTGACTCTATCCATCATTCTCACCCGGGAGACGATCCACACAGGTGGCCTGTCAGAAATGCTCTGGGTTCATGGGAAAGGATGAGACCGTGCATAGATATTAGTTTCTTTGATTTAACTAAAAAAAAAAAACAGGAACTGCTCTTTCACTGATTCTGCTACCATCCACAACTGCTGCATGTCAAGGTGGTGGTTTTTTTAGTTTTTGTTTTTTTTAGTAGTACTTTTACTTGCTTGGAAGTATTTCATGATACACGCTAAATCTTGTAACTATCATAGGTGCTACACGCATGTACAGTACAGTGTGTCTCCATGTGTGTAACCACAGCACGTGTGTTTAGGTGAAAATGAAGCCACACGTGCTTTTGGCAGAGTGAACATCGTAGCACACATGTTTTCATTCTTAAAAATGAAGAGAGGGGAACCCAGTACATCTCCCCCTTTCCTCCCCTCTGCTCCTCAAATGTTCTGTACATTGTGGGTGTGGATGACAGCGTACATGCTTTAGTGATGGGATACACAGCCTAATGGAGAAGCGAGGAAAATACAAAGTGAATTCTGCTGATAAAACACATAATAAATACTGTAAATGAGTAAGATTTACAAAATAAAAGTTTCTATTTGTTGCACGGCAAAGAGTTTTAAAACTGGGAGGCAACTTGGGTGGCACACGTTGGCTGACCACCCACATTTATTTTCCTTCTGACAAACAAATGGCATTTGGCCAACAAACTGTCAATACGACCTTTAGTGTTTTTACAAGGGGGGGGGGGAGGCATGAATGGAGTTGTAATAGTAAACAAAAGGGGCAATTACTGTGACATGTAATGGTGTGTGTGGTATCACAAAAGGAGCATGTCCAGAGAGACTCCTGGGAGAAGAGAGAAGGAGGGCGTGTCCTCGCCCCTGCAAGGCTGATGGAGACTGTGGCGTGAAGCGTCAGTGTCTGTGTGACGGCCAGTGTGGTCTCAGCTGTGTGGCTCCAGGTAACTCTTTTTATGCATGTGTGCCCCCCACCCCCTCCCCTCCCCAGTTGTTCCTGTTAACGCAAGTGTGAGCTCAGTCATTGAAAGCGTTTTTGTGTGTGTGTGTGAGTGTGTGTGTGTGTGTGTGCGTGCAGCTGTGTCAACACACACTGTGTGTTTTTTAAGTGGAAAATAAAATAAATGCCTTCATCATGCACTTTGTGGTCTCGATACATGCCCATTGCCAGTGCTGAACTCAAGCTTTTCATTATGCTTGCACATCATAAAAGGAGACAATTACAAGTTATTCAACCTCATTAAGGTCTCCATTTGTCTAACACAAGAACAATCATTCTGTGAATCTTTTATTACCCACCTCTCGCTTTCCTGCATCTGGATTGTGTCTTTTCTCCTCAGGTCGTGTTTGTCTCTGGCCTCTACCCCCCAGTGACAACGCTGTAGTTCGCCTCCTCTCTCCCACTCCCACCTTCTCTGCCCTTCTCGAAGTGCGATGCAAGCCAGGATTCACTTTGCCCAATGGTTTGGATGCCACTATCCGCCGTTGTCAAGGCGACCGACAGTGGAGCGGGGATGAGCCCATCTGCACAGGTGGGTTTAGAGTTCAACAGAAAAATGTTCTTTCTCACTCTGTTGGCCTTCATAACAAAGAATTCATACTGAGAATAATAAGCTCTCTCTGGAAGGATGTTGTCCTGGTAATGGAGTGTAGTGGTGTTTTTAACAGTGTTTCCGACAATGGTCAAGGAATGAGGGTAGCTCTCTGTGTTTATGAAAGACATATACTCACTGGAATGAAACCCTTCTGTGATTGTGTTAACTGAGACATTGCACAACTGGGCCCTATTCTCCTCATCACCATAGCAACCAGAGCTGTAGCAGCTCATATCGACTGTCTGAAGACTTTGCAGTTGAACTGTTGATACATTTAAATGATTGAAGTTGGTACATTTACATGTGTTTGCACTGAAATATGTATGAATGCAGGTTGCTGGGGTCAGAGCAAAGCTGTAAACACACTTGGACAAACCATAAGCGTCTGGATCCTTTCTTGATAAATCTTAAGTTATAAATATTCATACAATTTCATGTTTATCTATTAGCAGAAAGGGACAAAGACTCAGTATTTCTCCACAAGATTATCTCTAGTTGAAATATTCGAAAGCTCTCTAAATATAGAACAACAGCAACAAAAAAAGGTATAATTTGTTGTGCAGCCTTATTTCTTTTACCTCTGTGCACAGCGGTACATGAAATAAAGGCGTTAGTGGGCCAATCGTTCCAGACACATCTAATCATACAGCGCCTTAAAATACATTGCCTTTGTCAGCCCCTTGGTTCTGATATAAACAATACAGTTTCAGCCTTCAAGGTCCGAGGCTTGCTGCATTAATCACGCGCCTGGAACAACAGCAAACACGCTCTCTTAGGAATCCTCAACCCGGCTGGTTCCCGATGTCACCCGAGAGATTTTTTAGTAATTCAAAGATGTGAAATAAGGATACGATTCTCGGCTCTCTCTCTCGTAGAGTATCCTCCTGCTGAAAGACAGGCAGAAGGTAGGTGGGTTTTGAATGTGTGAGAGCATTTGTATTGTGTGTGCTTTTGCATGTGTGCTTGAGTGTGAGTCGAGCTCCTTCACGCCTGTTGAGAGACAGTGGGCGGCAGATCACTGTCAAAGTGGCACAGAGCTGTGTGTGAGGGAGTGTGTGTTTATCAGAGAGAGAGTGAGAGTGAGGTAGAGGGGTAGTTTTTTTTCCTGTGCACATTAGATGTGTATGTGCAGGGGGTGGATTGTACATGTGTCAGATTTTCTGTATGTGCGTGTGTGCGCGCGTGTGTGTGTGTGTGTGTGTGTGTGTGGGCGACAGATCACAGTCAGGAGAGTCAGAGAGCTCTTTTGGTCATGCTGCTTCAGGCCTTTCTGTTCTCTGTTCGCCTCTCCTCTTCTCTCTTCTCTCATCCTCTTCTCCTCTCATCCTCTTCTCCTCTCATCTCTTTCTCCTCTCATCCTCTTCCATCTGAGGGCTCTGATAAGGTCTTTCTCTACAATAGGAGCCAAGGACAAGCATGCAGCTCTGGGCTGTTTAGTGTTGGTGTGTGTGGCTGTGTTTGTCCGGAAAAACAGAGGGGGGCTTTTATGGAGACTAGCTGGACCTTTACATCTTTACTCTCATTCAGATGACTGTGTATTTATCATAGCAGTTTATTCAAAATCACTGTTTTATTTCATTTTTCAAAAAGAAGAATTTAATACACCTGTTTCACAGCACTCCGGTGCTGCAGCATGTGTGGGTGGCATCAGTACAAGGCAAAGGGGTGGTATATGAAAACAGAACTCGGCTCCAGGCTCTCATCTGCAGCCAAACACACTCGTAACTCTCCCTCTCCCATAGGTGCCTTTACATTTTTATATTAACGTTTCTCCATTTCAGATACCTAAGACAGCCCTCAGGCTGGATATGTCTCTGCCTTTCAAAGCCACGCTCAGCTCTGAAAACCTGCGCTTGATGGAGCTCAGGTCGCTCCGGCCTCTCTCCAACTACCACTCTTGATATTTATATTTCCACGATCGTGAAGTACTCAAACTTTCAGGAATGAACACAGCGAGGTGTTACACAATCCCAGAATATAGCTCTGACCCCAGAGAGGTGTGAGGAGTTTTACCTGCTTGTTGAACTTTGATTTATTATCTAAGAACGATTGTTACAACTTAAATAGATCAAGCCAGATACAGACCTTGGCTGGAACAAGTCAAATGAGGTAACATGTTTCCCCTGCTCTCATGTTAAATCAAATCCATACTAACTCCAATTTGTTGTCTGCTTTATCTGACGATTTATTGGATTTGCCTGAATGTTTTATTCTTTGTATCGCAATGTGACACACAGATACTTTAGATAAACCCGCAGTGTTTTACACAAAGCTGTATCACTATAATGCAAAGCTCCTTTACTTAAGCAGGAGTAGTTATTACTAATGTAATATAATCACTCATCAGTATTTGAGGATGAGTTTAAATTTTTAGAAAAAGTGTTGCAGAGAAACCATATCTTTGCTCCCTGTTATTGAATAATAACTCACTTATGTCACCTCCACTACACATAAAAGTCCTGCGTTGAAAATTCTACTATTAAGTGTTTCGAGGTTTACCACAAATCACATTTACAAATCAAGACATTATGCAGACAATATTAGAATAGAATAGAATAGAACAGAGTAAAATACTGCATGAAAAATTCATCTTAGGCATTGTAAGACATGATAATTAACAAGAAAAACACAATAAATTGTAAACATGGCAAGACAATCACATGAAAACAAAATAAAAGCTAATTTAGAGCCAATGTGAATTATTCTATACTGTTGGTAGTTTCATTTATATTGATGTGACACAATTTCTGTTTTTTTTTACTACAGTTTTGTAGTAACTTGTAGTTACAGCTGACAGATGGATTTAGGACATAAAATGTATTTTTTGTGTCTAAGCTGTGCAGAAGTACTGGAATTCTGAGGTATTATTGAGAAGTATCTTACAATCAACTTCAATATACACAACTGATGTAAATTTCTTCCACTATATATAAGGAGGTTCAATTTCTGGCAAGCCTGTCCTCCTTCTTCTTTCATGAAATCACTAGGATGTAATTATTTTTTGCTTATTTGGAAGAACCCGAACTCTGATGATGAGAAACTATAACACCTAATTGAGCTCCTCCTCTCTTTCTGACCTTCAGAAGCTCAGTCGCCTGACGCCATCACTGCTCGAACCTGTCCTCTACCCGAGGAAGTGATCAACACCTTCAGCATCCAGGGTGATGCTGCCTTTGGAACGTCCATCCGCTACAGCTGCCTATCAGGGTGAGAGACAGAGAGAGAGAGAGAGAGAGAGAGAAAGAGAGTGTGTGTGTGTGTGTGTGTGTGTGTGTGTGAGAGAGAGAGAGAGAGAGAGAGAGAGAAAGAGAGGAAGGGAAGGGGAGATGAAACGGTTCAGGTTGTGTAGGCAGAAGCTATGAGAACTTGAAAAGGTAGGGAGGTAGATATGGAGGAAGCGAGAGGACAAGGACAGTGTGAAGAAGATGGAGGGAAGGCTTGAATAGAGGAGAGGTGTTGGGGAAGGAGGGATGATGAGTAATGAATAGCAGGGAATTCATTTTGATCTCCCAGCTGACGATCTCTGCATTCAGCTAACTAGGTCATTACAGTCTAATGTTGAATTGACTCTCATTTTCACACTGACTCATCAGCAGGATGAGATGGGCCCAAACTCTGCACACAGGATTCAGACTCTTAAAAAGAGAGAGGGCGTGTAAGAGGAACCATTTACACCTTTTTTTCCACCATCACTTTTATTTAGAAGAAGCTCTTTAGCTGTCAATACTGTACATGTCACACAGCCATCTGTCCCTCTCTGCTCTCTCTCCTGCAGAGCCGACATAGTGGGAAGCAGTGAAAATTTCTGTCAGGATAATCAAACCTGGCAGTATCCTCACCCCATCTGCAAAAGTAAGTGTACTACACGTTCCTGCACTTTTGCAAACATGCATGCGTGTTCTTTTTAACACGCCGGCTCTCCTCCTTCATGGATTACAGGTGAACAAATAGTAATTGATATATGTAAGTGAATGAACCCACAGGCTGCAAATGTTTGAGTCCTTGGTAAAGTATTTGTGTTACATTATTTTTTTGTGTGTTCAAAGCGACTGACTCCAATCTGCTAACCCCCAGAACAACAGCTTTAAAAACCCACTGCTCTGTTTTATGGTACTTTTCTGCCATCTTGTGGCTATAATTTGTACTGCTTGGCCTGTTCCTCAGGAAGGGATGGGGAATGAATACACAATGCTTCCTGCAAAAGCGCTGGAAGGAATATGACTGACCCTGACCTTTTTTTAACGCCTCTCTATAGATATGTATAATTAATGCGCTTCTCTCGCTCTCTCAGAGGTGTACTGCCAGCCTCCTCAAGAGGTGGAGCAGGGCTACGTGGTAGCTGTCCAGAAGACAGAATATGATGTAGGCTTTGACATCCATTATCTCTGCAAAAAGAACTTCCTGCTAGATGGACCCCAGAAGGTCACCTGCCTGCCTAATGGCAGCTGGAGTGCATTGCCACCATACTGCAGAGGTGAGGGATGTTTCAAATGACCACACTAGAAATCTGTGCATAAGGAAAATGCACATTAACACTAGTGAACAAAGGACTTAAGATTTACAAGCTTACACAAATAATTTGAACTTTGATATGTATATTCTGATTCATCATTTTCACAGCTCGCTGTCTCATCCCTGCTGAGAGAAGCCGTGTGATTATCAACGGGTTGAAACGCTGGGCGTTTGACATTACAGACGCCATGGTTCGTCATGGGGAAAATGTGACATTCTACTGCAAACATCTTGACAAGCAATGCAGCTTCACTGCAACCCAGAGATGCTTTGATGGGAAGCTGAAGCAACCAGCCTGCTACCTTGGTAAACCTGAACCCTCCACAGACGCTTTTTTCTTATTTCACTGTGTCACTCAGATTTATTTCTTGACGTTGTTTTTCAGAGCCCACATGGTTACAGTACAAACTCTTCCCTCATCGGTTGGTCTCAGAGATTGAAGCATGTGAGCCTGATGATGTGATAACTTCCGTTGTCTGACCTTGCCCCAGCCAACACTCATAAGACTGTGTCACAGTATGAACGCGTCCCGACAAAGACCAGCACACACACACACACACACACACACACACACACACACACACACACACACACACACACACACACACACACACACACATGCACACAGACAGCAGTGCTATGGTGCATCAGTAGGCTAAGCTGTCTGACCTGTGCTTCTGGTGTGGTTGCTTTAAATGCGTCTCTTCTTCCTGCAGACTATCAAACTGCAGGCTTCATTTTAAAGTCCTCCACCAGCATATGCATCTTGTAAATAGCAATCATAGAGATAGTGTACATAAATGACATTAAAACACGTTATTATGCCAGTGATAATACCTTCAAGTAGCCTGACTCATAGGGTTTTGTGATATCACTGTGATTTTCCCTGCTGACGCATCAAGTCTTGAGGCTTGTAAGTTTTGATGTGAGTGATTTAAAATAAAACAATGTCAAAGTGGTTTTGCTGTCTGACTTCATTCATGTGGTCCCACTCGGGGAAGTTCACGTCTCCATCCCTGCTCCCAGGCTGCAGGTTCAACTGTACTCATAGGCTGAACATGGCTACTGGTCGGACCCGGTAGGCTGCGACACCATAGCAACTCCCCTTGACCCCTCCCTCCCTCAGCCTTCGCAGCATCACCCTTTACACTGCACAGACATATTTGGTCCTCCGGAAATATCCACAGCTCGGGTAAGCCAGTCCCTATGCAGCGGCTGTATGGGTGGAGTACACTTTTAAATACTATTTTAAACGTATGGAAAGCCTGTCCGGTGTGTCGTGCACCGGCTCTGACAACAGAGCTCCAGTAAATGACAGTGAGGCGGGAAAGTTTGTCCTAAAGCTGCTGCGCTCGGTGTCTCGGACCTTCGGCTCTAAAATGGCTGGCTGTAGGTCCGAGGGAGCTCCGGTACGGAGGGAAGGATCGTGTCAACACCGCAACAGTCTGTAATTCTGTTTCCGTGCTGACCGAGGCGAGGGAGGCGGCGTTGTCCCGGGTGCGAGCGCTGTCAAAGCTCACCGGAACGATATTTCGGACCTAGGACTGAGCATAATGGCGTCCTCCACGGAAAGGACTCCTCGGTTTATCCTCAGTCACATTTTAACCGCTGAGAACAGGCATGTACCCGCTAACTCTTCTGAGGTAACATCTTTTATGGCATGTATTGTATTAGAGAGGAAATGTAATTTCGCTGACATCATTCGGACCCTTCTGGACCTCGGTGCGTTATTTTCGAGCAGTCGGTAAGCAAACGGCTTTAATTAAAGATCCCGTGGGGTAACAGCACAATTACCAGGACAGTTGAGGACAGGGGTCATATGATCGCTCATTATTTCGGAGTAAGGATTTAGAAATCATAATCTGTTTAATCTAGATTTTGCTTTTTGCACTAAACTTGACCCCAATAACCACAGAACCCCCCCCCTCCCCCCCAGCCAACCCCTTGCTGTGTAATTCTAATTTATCACCATGAAATGTATGTATATGCTCCAACTTTAATCCATTATTTTATCCCTTTATTACAGAAACAATAATAGGTATGCCCCAAAATGGATTCTCAGTTGGCTACAGTCCTGACGAGTGGCAGTCTGGATGTCCAAAATGGCAGCCAGTGTGTAGAGGGATCAGGGCCTGTGACAGAGGTGGTCTCGGACCCAAAGGACAAAATCTCATCCAGTCCTGGAGCAGGTAACCTCCAGCCTTGCCCTGTCAAAGCAGTGGCCACCAGGCAGGATGCTCTGTCAATCAATGGGAAAAAGCCAGAGGTGGGCGGAACTTGTAAGCCAGCCTCTCAGGAAACAAGTAAGATTGGTGGGTTGAGGCAGCCAATTACAGTCAAGACTGGAGTGCCTGGTCTGCGCAGCCAGCCAATCAGAATCAAAATTGTTGTTCCCCCACGGTTTAAAAGGCCAATCACAAACTCCACTATCAGCCTGACCAAAGACTTTGCTTGCTCACATTTTAAAAGACCTGTTTTGGCATCAGCTGGAGCGATGTACTCGGAAAAAGACACGGATAGATTGCAAATATCTGTTGTGAAGAATGAAGGAGAGATCGGGGAAGTTCATCAGACGGAAGAAGAATCTCTCCACAGTGGGGAGGAGATAATGTGTAAAGACAGAGATACAGAGATCGTCCACACAGATGAGTCAGAAACTTTTCTATCCAGCGCCAAAGCAGTTAAAATGTTGAGTCAACATGAGATAAAAGTGGAAAGTACAGAGAGTGAATTTGAGACAAATATCCCTCTATTTTTGCAAAAAATTAATTTGATGTCCTACCAGGAGTTGGAGGAACAGACGGAACCGCTCGACTTGAGTTTACCCAAGAAAAGAGAGAGTCGAGAGAGGCGATACGGACGCTTTCTGGATGATTGTGGTTGTGAGAGTTCGTTGATCATGGAGGTGGATGAATATGATGGAGAGGGAGACAGAGACATCGTAGAGGAGGATGACGACAATGCAGAGGACTCAGTGTACCGCATGGACACCACACATACACTTGACCCTGCCTTGTCCTCCTCTCTCTTTCCTACCTCCCTCTCTTCGCTAGACACAGAAAATCTTCTTCTCATCGACGACCAGGGAATCCCGTATACGCTCAGCCCAGATGGACTCAAAGTGCCGCAAGTCGACACCTCCCTGTCAGAGGGTCCTCTGTCAGATCAGACTTACTCAGCTGAAGTAGAGAGAGAGGGGTCATTGTCCCAGTTACCCACAGGCTCCAGCCTCAGCCAAAGTTTAGATAATGCACTAAATGAAGCCTCTGATGACCTTTACCCCTCACCGGCCCCTGCTGCTGATTCCCCGTTGCTGGCTGAGGCTCCGTCATCAACAGAAAATCCAGAAGTCTTCACAAGTTTGATCACCAACTCCTCACAGCCTTGCGCTGAGTCCGTTCCACCGCCCGATGCTGTTCTCTCAGAACCCTCTGGGATATCCGTCCCAGGTCAGCCCATCCAGATCCTCACAAACCCCCCTGCTAATGCTCCGGTGCTGCTCCTCTCCTCCTCCTCCTCCTCTCCACAGCTCTCTGCTGCTACAGGGAGTCTCTCACTTCCTCTCTCGGTCACTCAGACACCTCCCGGTGCTTCCACCCCGATGCTTCTTCTCCTTTCATCTGTAACCTCTTCCTCTGGTGACTCTGCATCTACCTCCACCCCCATCGCTGTCCTGGACCCCTCCACCGGTCAGTTGTCCCAGATCACTGCAGCCTCGGCCCCGGTCTCCCTTCCCTTGCCCTCTGGTCAGGTTAACTCACTTGGATCGCCTCTGTCCACGTTGTCTCACCCGGTCATCAGGCTGAGCCACAGTAACCCTCCTGTGATTCTGTCAGGGGTGAATAACTCCAGCGCTGTCCTGGCCTCTCACCTCTCCACCACCGCCCTCCAGAATGATTCCCTTGTTCAAATCAACTCTTCCGATTCAAATGTTGGAACTGAAGCCATATCTGCAGACGAAGTCTCAAATGAGAGCAACAAGCCATCAACTCTTACATTATCCTCTCTGCACACGCAGGCTGCCACTTTGACCTATGACCCCTCAGTTCAGCCCAGCTCTAAGACAGAAGTCCAGTCACCAACTTCAGAGGTCAAGTTTGACTCAGAACATTTACCTCTGGATGATCATATTTACTTTTCCAGCACTACTGCTCCTCTTTCCCCTCCAATGGGACCCATTCTCCCCTCTGGCAAACTTGAGCACCTTGACCCACTTGACCCTCTTTCTCCAGCGGAGTCTCCTAATGCCATGGGTTCCCGCAGGGTGCTGTACTGCCAGCTGTGCCCGCGGGTCTTCTTTTACCTCTCCGACCTTGAGCGCCATGCTATCACTCACTCGCAGAAGAAGCCTCATGTTTGCCAGCAGTGTGGTAAAGCCTTCAAACGCTCCAGCCATCTGCAGGTCAGTGCCAGCAGACTGGGACCATCCTTTCATCAGTATTAACTTCAGCAGTTGTCAAAAATGATTAGTGCAGTGACAAGTAAACACCGTGTAATAAGGGATTTTTCTGGTAGCGGTGGACACAAGCTGTGAACACAGTTTTGACATATTAAGTTGGTGTTATGAACTTGTTAGCAGATAATTTCCTTCCTATACCCGCAGATGATTCACAGCAACAGCTGTGATTTGAAATGACTCCAATATAACTTTGGTCTTCTGAGAAAAATATCTTTTTTCCCCCTCGATCTTCTCCAGCAAGGAGCTAAATTTGTCTGCCTTGTGGTTAGTGCCGGGCAGCTTTTATAGGTTTTTTTTCCTCTGAAAACAACTTCCCGGTGCAGCCCAAAAAGCAGCAGTGAGAGTGAATCCGAACAGTGAAGTAGCTGGCTAGAAAATCACAAAATGAGCTTAAAGACCCCGCTTATACTCAAGAACTCATGATCTGTTGCTCCAGTAATATTATTATAGGCTTTTTTTCTTTTTAACTTACTTAAGGGATCATACTGTCATTAAAAAAAAAAAAAAAAATCATGGAATTTGGTCGTAGCTATTTCCAGGGCTGGAAATTTTTTTGAAAAATTAGTAAAGCCCGGAAGTTTTGGGGGGAAGTCTCGGCATCTATCTACTTAGATGTTAGAGTTTACGGGGTTCTGATATGGAGTAGATGTTGATGTTGTATCAAACCACATAGCGTCATTTTTTTGATATGCAGTTATTATGCTGCACAGTTCTTTAAAATTCAATTCAAACCGCACTCTTTCTTGCAGGAAGGTGCTATATTTCTCGAGCCAGTTTTACGTCAATGTTAGCATTATGAATTGATTATTATTTATGATGTTTTAAAATGTTCCTCAAAGGCATTGAGAAGTAAAACCGTAGTGACTCCTGTCATTTCCTCGTCCTCCACAGAGACACAAGCACATCCACACAGGCCAGAGGAACTTTGTGTGCCCCATCTGTGCCAAACGCTTCAGGGAGGCCGGCGAGCTTCAGCGCCACCAAAGGGTCCACACCGGAGAGAAACCCTACCAGTGCCAACTTTGTCACACACGTTTCGCCGAGCGCAACACACTTCGGCGTCACACCAAACGCAAACACCCTTATCACCAAGTAGCCATGGAAATGCTGAACGAGAGACGAGACAGAGGAGGAGGTGCCGGCGGAGGAGGAGGAGGTGCCGGCAGCGGGGGAGGAGGAGGAGGAGGAGGAGGAGTATCTGTAGTTCAGGAAGAAGAAGAGACTGCTGAATGGTACAGCTCCACTGTGTCTAATCTGGAAAACTCAGAGTCTGAAATGGAAACTTGATTAATTAACATTCAAAGAAGGGAGTGCTTTGCAATATTTATTTTTAATGTTTTGATGATCATTTATTTATATGAATGTATATTATTCCCATTCCATTTGATGGCTCCAACATACTGCGCTTGGTAGTCAGGTTGAAGGATTTCAAGAAAATATTTAATTGCGATTATTTTAACTGATATTGTGAGGAATTATGATTGTGTCATTTTTCACTTTAAACAAGAAAACGTGCGATTTTTGCAGGATCCGAACCAAACAAAGACTGTAGAGTATCATGTGCGGGCTGGGATATCACTGCAGTACCACAGTACTTCAATATTTCGACACATTTTGCCTTTAGCTAATATTGCACCTGCTGCGATTTGGATATTGCACTAGGCTGTATTGCGATAACGCCATTAATAGTTCAGCGCTACGTTATAATCTTTCTTGGTTTTTAAATCCGCTTTCCTCTCGGGGGGGGGGGGGGCTGCATCCA
The DNA here is from genome assembly GCF_037954235.1 of Aulostomus chinensis. Classification (NCBI taxonomy): domain Eukaryota; kingdom Metazoa; phylum Chordata; class Actinopteri; order Syngnathiformes; family Aulostomidae; genus Aulostomus; species Aulostomus chinensis. The sequence goes on along the minus strand of NC_141330.1, from coordinate 10,195,520 downwards.
TGAAGGGGAAAGCACATGACTAAAACCATGATCCTGATGTCAGTCAAAAATAGTAACTTGATATCTAACATATCCCACCTTCTGCATTCCCACTCAATCCATGATGAAACCCTAAAGTGCTCAAAAAGAAGAATAACTTATTTGCTAAAAGAATTTTCTGCTCTAATTGTGTATATCTATATATCTACATATATATGTATATATGTATATACACACACATCCACATATATAAGAAGAGCTGCACTTCTGCACTATCTAACATGAAAGATGTAATCTATCTTTCTTACCTTCTGAGACACTGTGAGTCATTTGCACTTGTTTTAGTTCACTCAATATTTTTACATAGTGAATGCTTACTCTGTCTACTGTTGCCTGTTGATTTTATGTATGTAATACGTATCACGTAAGACTCTGACCAAATCAGTTTCCTCATAGATGCTATATTCAGATTTTTGTTTATTGTGAATTAAGTTAACTTATTTCAATTAAATTCCGACAACTGCAATTCAATCTCATGCGTTTTGTTTTTTTTGGCGACTCCGGAATTCTAACGTCCTTAATGTTGCACAGGGACCAGGTTCCGTGTCTCTCCCATCAGTCAAGATGCTTCTTTTCTATGTTAATCAGTAAAGATGAGAGCGGACTTGTCAGTGTGAGAGAGAATAAAAACCTGCTCTACCTGATTTATTACTGCTGTGGTATTCAAGTTGACCACTTGGACTGCCTCAAGGGAGTAATTGAGTTTGTAAGACACTCCTCTGTGTTTTGCACTCTCAATTTTCTGCTCCATTTAAGCCACGGAGCCTAACAGAGCTAAGCTGAAGATAAGTTATTAAATAGTCTACTGCTTAAATGACCTGACTGGGTCCTCATGGTGCTCCCGTTCCTTATTTCTACACCGGCAGCTGTGTGTGCGTGTGTGTGTGTGCGTGTGTGTGCGCGCACGCGGACACGAGTGCATAGAGGTGCTTTGGTGTGTTGAAAAGACAGCACTTTATTATAGTTGGCATACTTGGTTTTACGGAGGGTCAATGGAAGGAGAGACGCGTAGCCAGTGTGTGGAGCAAAGGTTAACTAAACAGTCTCTGAGATTAGAGAGTGAGACTGGAGTTGTTTTCTAACAGACGGAGAGGACGTTTAATGCATATTTATTATCTTCGATTATTCTACTTTTCATATCAGAGGAGCTACGATCTCAGAAGGACACAGCTAAGCACTTTATAGTTCTTAATTTAGTCATTCATTCTCCCAACAATACATTTAAAAAAAGGGACTGGAGTGGCTAAAGGTTGATGTCGGGGTTATTTCAAACTTCTACTTCTATATGATCCATCCATCCATCCATCCATTTTCTTTTGCTTATCCTGTTAGGGGTTGCGGGGGGGCTGGAGCCTATCCCAGCAGCCTTCAGGTTAGAGGCGGGGTTCACCCTGGACAGGTCACCAGTCCATCACAGGGCCAACACGTAGAGACAGACAACCATTCACTCTCACAGTCACACCTACAGTCAATTTAGAGTATCAATCAGCCTCGTCCCCTCTTGATGACTTTGGACTGTGGGAGGAAGCTGGAGTACCAGAGAGAACCCACACAGGAACAGGGAGAACATGGAGACTCCACACAGAAAGATTAGTAACCCTTCAATACACAACCCAAGGCCCAGTTTCTATGTGAACTGCAAAAATCTTGAATGCACCGTAGGCTTGCAGAAGCGCTGCACCAGAAGTCTGTAGTTGGATGTATTTTCCAATAAAGGGGGTCATACATATTGATTTTGTCAAAGGAAAAACACATAGATGAGCCATCTCTGAAGTGGAAAGTTTGAGCATCAAAGAACACATAACTTGAAATGAAAATGTCTCGTTAAACAGCTTTTTTTTTAATTGTGTCAAAGTAAAAAACAAAATCCCAAACTGACTGACTCACTTTGGTTGAGAGCCAAGAAATCCCTGAAAAAAATTAAATGTTTCCTCTCTTGCAAACAGGTTATTTTATATAATGTGAAAAGTAGTTCATGAACACTCACACTGGGGAACGTGTGTGAGATTAAGTTGGTGTGAGGTTCTAATTTCCAGTCTCAACACAGTTTGGGTAATTTTCTCAGACCTGATATACGTAGTTCCTTTATTTGGGGGCGTAAACACAATGAGTGTGTGAGGGATGAAGAGCTAAATGCAACAGAGCCATCTAGCTGCAGTTGAACCGAGGAATGCTGCAGGTCATTGGTGGCACCTGAAAACCCGGGTCTGAGAGTTCAGATCCCGCATGTGCCTCGCTTTGTTACACCTCACCGACCTGTTCTGTGTTGCCCTTGGATGAGCGTAACACCCCAGCAACATAGGATTGTTGCATCAAGTTAATGAAGAGTATTTAATTAATTACCATTTAATCCAATGAGCCAAACACAACATGTCCAAATAGCGGTTGCATCAGTGAGTGACAGTATAGCTGATAAACACGAGTATATACATGCATCATTTATCTCTAGGCAGGAAAATGGACCGTTAACATGATTCGATTCATTTTGTAGTCGCATTTACACGCGTCCCAATCATCCGTCCCATAAAGCACTGGCTGCTAACTGCTGTGCTGCAGAAACTCGTCTGAGCCCTACAAACTTGTTAAGGTCACTGTGCAGATTCAGCTGTTAAACCAATGCTGAACCATCAGAAAAAAAAAGAATAAAAAAAAAAACCTGGTCCTTTAATTGACACCAGTGGGCTGTTACATTGCTGAGCCTACAAGGTCCTCAATGCATGATGACAATGAATATTCAGTTTATCCAGAGTGTGTGAGATGAGTCCAGCTGGGTTTGTTTGTGTGTGTGTGTGTGTGTGTGTGTGTGTGTGTGTGTGTGTGTGTGTGTGTGTGTGTGTATGTGTGTGTGACAGAGAGAGAGAGAGAGAGAGAGAGAAGGGTTGGTAACTGTCCAGGTTGCGGAGAGCTTCAAAGTGCTGTGACTGACAGATGCATGATGGACCAAGTGAGAAGAGAAATATATTTTGTGTGTGTGTGTGCGTGTGTGTGTACGTGCGTGTGTGCGTGCATGTGTGTATTGTGTAGAATAGAACAACATCAGGCTTCCTGAGTGGCGCATTGCCAAGTGATTGAAGTGATAAAGGCAGAGGTGGAGTGGAGAGAAGGACAATAGATCCAGACGGGAGGTGGCCGAGCAGTAATGGAGTGTGTTAGATTGGCATGTTTCAGCTTTTTATTCTCTTAGATACATTCTGCACTTTGATATGTTGTTTGTTTATCTGCTCTGTTGCATCACAGATGTCTCTCGTTTTTTTTTTCATACCACTGAGAGCCAAGGAGGTTAACTAACCATGGAAGATCTTTTTTTAATTTATTTTTTGGACAGTTTTCTGTTGTTACACCCTTCAGCCATGTGAGGGCGCACTCACACTTGCATCCACTGGCTAATTTTTCCACGCTGGTCTCTCAAATGGTGGAGGGTGAAAGGCAGAAGACAGAGAGCCTTTGGGAGGACAGAGCATTCAATATTCGGCCTTTTCAGTGGTGAATGAAGCTTTTTTGACTAAGTTTTCTATACATAAATGTGTCAAAGCTGTATGACGGACCAAATGTGTGTTCTGTTTGTGTGCTTTACAAAAACATCTGAGCCCAGAATTACACTGAGAAATATGATATCGCATAAGAGAAAGGTTAACACCGTGCAAGCATCCTCACTCACCAGACTCACAGCAGGATTAACACTAGTGTTTGAGTGCAAGTGTGCAGAGAGAGAGAGAGAAGGAGAGGGAGGGAGAGGGAAAGAAAGAGGGGGAAAGAGTGGGTGAGGGAGGGGAACAGGTGTTAATCAGAAAGGGAGTCCCTGTTGTAAGGGAGTGGGTGTAGTTGTGCTGGGGAACCAGAACTAAAAGCAATTACATCACCTTTCCTTCAATAATGTACCACACTGTCAGGGGTTTATATTTGTGTGTGTGTGTGTGTGTGTGTGTGTGTGTGTGTGTGTGTGTGTGTGTGTGTGTGTTGGTGAAATACATTTACTGAATGCGAAGGAGAAATGTGTCAAAGGTGAGACTTTATAATGATAGAAAACACAGAGGTTGTGTGCAAATGACACCCATAAGAGCTGTCCATCACTAAACATGGATTAAATTAAGGTTCCCATTCATTGTGTTCCATTACTTGTTCCATTTTGTGCCATGGCAACTGTAATTGGCCCATGCAGAGCTATCTCTGCTCTGTGTTCTCTGATAAGTGGATCTTGACGTCACAGTCTTTCTTTTTACATCAGATAAAATGACAGCAACCTCCTCCGCAGCTTCTTCCTCCATCGGCTACAGCTCTCTTCCTGTCCGAGGCGTTAAGGCTTCCCCCAGTGTACAGTGTAGCCCCCCAACCCCCGACTGTGTCTCTAACTTTTGCAGTGTGATCTCTCTCTCTCTCTCTCTCTCTCTCTCTCTGACCTGCTGAACCAGCACACACCAGCCTGTCTGTCAAAATGAAGGAACAGGTGCTCCAGCTACGACCTTACTTCCCCCACTTTCCCCCCTCTGCAGCCCTAAGGCACTACACACACACACACACACACACACACACACACACACACACACACACACACACACACACACACACACACACACACAAACACACACACACACACACACACACACACACACACACACATGAACAGACATATGTATGCACACAAACAGCTTCTTCTTCACAAAGTTTTTGGACTGAGATTTTTGTCAGGCACCAGTCCTGATACATACTGTAACTATATGCTGATGTAAACTGACTTACTGACCTGTGACTCTGTAGTGTCACACACACACACACACACACACACACACACACACACACACACACACACACACACACACACACACACACACATGCGCACACGTGCATGTATACGTGCATGCGGAGAGCACTAAATCACTTTAAGAGGGTGACCCAAAGGTATCCTGACAGCAGCATATGAGCCTGCAGTCCTCCTGCAGTACATGATTTGATGTGAGTCCAAAACACTCCGGGGTCTTTTCTCGCTGTCTTGTAATAAACTGTCTCTTTATCCTGCCGTCACTTTTCTATCCATCACATTATGTTCAGTTCCAAACATTAAAGAACTGGATGTCTGACAAAGTCACGTACAAACACACAAGCGCTTATTGTCTTTTGAGCCTCGTTCTCAATCACTCAGTCAGCAGATGTCAGAGGGGGAGTGAATGGCTGCGATAGGTGAGGGAGGGAGGGGTAGGGGGACAAGGCCGGTAGAGGAGGGGGAGGGTTAAACTTTGACAGTCGATCACAGTTGGCACAGAAAGATCCAGGATGCTTTGGGGCAGACAGAGAGAGGGGCAGAGAGAGCGAGGCAGAGGTAGAGAGAGAAGGATAGTGAGGGAGTCTCAATCGTAAGACGACCAAGGAACCAGATTGTTCCTGCATTTCACCTTTAGGAAAACAACGGTGTGGAAACGGGATGGAAAAAAAGGATATATGAAAAGAACATGAAAGAAAGAAATCATCATCATACACACTACGAATTTCTCTCTTTCCCTCTCTTCCTCCATCTCGCATCTCTCTCAATTTAATCTTAAATCCACTCCACTTTCCCCAGAGGGACTCAATTCTCTTTTTTTTCTGTAAGTATTCTCTTTCATTTGTTTGACTTTATTCTCAAACAGTGTTTGTCTCGGTGTCTTACTGTAAAATAATGCTGGTTCTAGACGTCAAATCTTCATCTGTTGTTTGTTATTTTATTGCATTGATATGCGAGTGGCCTCATTTGTGGTTCACACTGTAGATATGTTGTGTGTGCGTGTATGGGGTAGTGTTACTAAGTCAGTTACTGCAAAGCTTGTTACTTCAAACAGGCTACCTTTATCCGAGCACTTCAAATCGATAAGTTTTTGCAACTTATTGAGATCTTCTCCTCTTCTTTCTGTGTGTCCTCCCGTCATAAGACAAATGCGGTGTTTGAGGATGTTACTGTTTGTGTGTCACGGCTTCCTGCACGCCTCAACCCTGACGTCTGCCTGGGCGTCTGTCTCCGTCACTCACGCAGCAGCTCCCCTCTTCCTCTTATTCCTCTCTGCTTCTTCGCTCTGTCTTTTCTAAAAGCTTCCTTGTCTGTTTAATTCTGTGTCGTTAGCTCTGTCACCGTGGGTGGGCCTCTGTGACTCTCAGTGTGATTATGACAGGCTGTCTATAGGGAGGCCTGCTGTTGCCAGAGCAGCTCACCGCAGCGTAAAGTCTGCCTGTAGGTCTGAGAGGCTTTGCGTCTCTATTTCTCCCCCAATCTATCTCCACTGTGCTTTGTGTGCCTCTATCAATATCGGTTTGTGTCTGTCAGTGGCTTAACAAGCATCTGTCTCTCTCTACTCCCCTGCTTCCTCAGCTCCCTGCAACAGCCACACACAGAAGTAGTAGTAGAAGAAGAAGAAGAAGAAGAAGAAGAAGAAGAAGAAGAAGAAGAAGAGGTTTCATTCCTCCTGGTCGTGTGACACCAGGAATTCCCTCTTTCTCTCTTCTCCACTCTCTCACTCCTCACTCGCTCGGCCGCCATGACACTGCTGGCCTCTGAGAGGTCGCTTCTCATCCGGAACAAATTCCGCTCAGGTGAGTATCTGGAGGCAGCAACTCACACCAATTAAAGAGGGGAAGGATTTATTTTCCCAACCGCGGTGGCTTTACATCTCAGTTTGGGACATTAGCATTGTGCGTCGAGGTGAAGTGTTTGTGAAGGTTATTGGCAGGTCAGTCACATTGTCTATCATGCGATCAATAGACTGAAAGTATTGATCACAGTGAATGGATTTAGTGATTGCTACCTGCAAACAGAGATGTCATGAATGAAGACAGCTGAGGCAGGGGTCACAGACCTCTGCATGACTAAAATGAAAAACACACTACGACCCTCAACATTTTGACCCTTTTAGTTCAAAGCTTTAATATCGATTATTAACCTCCAAGTCTGACCCCTAACAGTGACATAGTAGATGACTGGAATTTATTTTGAAAAAAATGGATTATTTTTAAACTATAAAGGGAAATTTTGGTTGGAATAAACATAAATAATCACTGTACTGTGAACAGCACCTTACTTTGATACCGGTTCTCTCTCTCTCTCTCTCTCTCTCTCTCTCTCTCTCTCTCTCTCTCTCTCTCTCTCTCTATATATATATATATACACACACACACACACATATATATACATATATATATACATATATATGTATATATGTATATATTGCATTTTCTATATTGATTCATGATTGGTTCTGTCAAAAATAAAAATAACATCAAACATTTCATTCAAAGAATCTGGTTTTATTCGACAGGTCTGGAAATTTTCACACACTAAAAACACTTTCATCACATGAAAAATTAAACCCATTTACCAAAATGTAGTTCAGCTTAATTTAAACCTTTTCAGTTGTTTAGTTTTATGTTTCAGCAATTTGTCATTTTTTCCACAACAAATGAAAAATAATATATATGTAATTTGGAGATTTAATGTTTGGTTAAAGATTCATTGTCCACCTGCAATCCATTCAAAATATATACCAGTTATTCTTGTCCACTATGTGATGGTAGTACTTCACAATGGTCTGGAGGCAACCGGCATTCATATAAAACCGTCCCATAACTCCATACATTATCTCACGAGCTGCGGTAGCGCTCCAAGGCAGCTGTTGCTAATGGTTGGTAAAATAGAAAGCAGAGGAAATGACATCGATGGTCCCCTAGGTGTGCAGACACCTGCTGGAAAACGTGATTCTCTGGGGGTGGGGGGTGGTGTGGGTGGTGGTGGTGGGGGGGGGGGGGGGCAGCTGCTCCGTTTGAAATTATACTGTTGAAGAGCGAGACAGTAAAATATGGTTTTCCAATGATGTTAGATTGAACAGGTTTGCTAAAAACTCATTCCCTGTTATGGAATCCTTGAATAATTCATTGTTTTCCTCTTACTGAGCTGTAATCCTTGACATCAAATGCAACTTCATCTTTGACGGTGACCCAAGCCCGTTCAGAAACACGACCCTCTTCACAGGTTGTACGTATTTATGAGTTGTAATAGGTTCAACCGCAGAGTTCCTCGAGGATTCACTCGTAATTTAAATGATTTCCTGAGGTTTGAAGAAACAAAGAAAGAAGAGAAAAAATACATGTTTGGCAACAGTAATGCATTTTTGTGAATACTTACCAACCCACCCAGGTTGGGAACCTTTTCATTATGTAATGCGCGTTAAGTAATTTGATACAAGTGGAGTTTAGAGATTTTACCGAGCTGCATTTATTTAACTCAAACTCTTGTGTGACAGCCACTTCTTTCCTAGAGTGAATTTCCTCAAACTCCACCAATTTTGTTTTGAGTTGTCTGAGAGGCAGCAAAGCAGGAAGAGTATAGTTAGCTGCACAAATGAGGATGACGTGAGGCGGGGATGCATGAGAGGCTTGTGAAGAGAGCGGGACAGCTGAAGGGGGGGATGGGGAACAGAAATAGACATACTGAGAGATAAATAGTTACTGCCCTGAACCCCCCATGCAGACCACCCCTCCCCTCGTCAGGTCTCTCAGGTCTCAAAACTCACCAAAATGTCTCAGGGTAATGAGCCGGGCCCTACCCTGCTTCACCTGTTTGTGTGTGTACTGAACGTAAGAGTGTGGGGTGGAGGTGTGTAGATGTGTGTGCAAGAGGATATATAATCTACAAGCATTGCAAAAACACAGCTAATATAAGTTACAAGAACATATCGTTCAGCGTCTTGCTTTGCTCTGCTCTTCCTACCTTTCCCTTTCAAGTGTGTGACTTATTTTTCCAGATAATCTACCCTCGAAAAAAATACTTGTGACTACAAATCGCAAAGAGAAATTAAAGCCACTTCAAATTCCATCACTGCAAATTATAATATTTCATCATTTTTTTTATTCTGTTCTTGTCTTTCAGTCCTGCAGCTGAGGATTCAGAACCGAAGGCAGAGTGAGATCAATGCAGACGCGGGTTAGTCTATACGTGTCGCTAATGTTGTGACTGATTTCATTTTTCTGACCTTTCACACTAAAGGATGATTGCCTATTGATTAGAAAAATGTCTGTGTGGATTCAGTTGAACAGCTTTACTTTCATTCATTTGAGTCAAATTTATATCAAAATGGGAGTGAACGTAGTGTGAATAAAATGTATAAATGTCAAGACTATTTACATTATTTTGTTCCTGATTTGTGTTTTAATGTAACATGAGCTAATTTCCCCTGAAAAATCCCTCCCCTGCTCTGATGTTATGAGTTCTTGATGACATATATATATATATATATATATATATATATATATATATATATATATATGATATTGTCTATATATCTAGTTAAAGAACTCATGATACATGAAAACGTAACTTCGTAACATGAAAATATACCAAGTCAACAAATACACATAATATGCACAATGTGAAAGTACTTTCGCTAAGATAGAGTAAAAATTTCATATTTCATTTGCAGATATGATTGTAGACACCGTGAAAACATTCCTTTGATGTGTGCTTGTGCTTAATTTTGAAATGCAGGGATACATTGAGTTAAAATATGCAAAAAAAAAAGGCTATATGCCTTCAGCATGAGTCATTATCTGAACATGCACAAAGCTATGAAAAGAAAATGGGCGGCATGACTCACATCCACATTCATCTGGATCCAAATTACAGAAAAAGCAGCTGGAAAACAGTTGCAGGTACGACTGCTGGCGCTCTTTGTCTCAGTCCCCAACAGTTTTTCTGAGGCTGAAGCAGCTTCTGCATATCGTGACAACAAAAACATCTGAGACGTGAAGAGGGCTGCTACTCCACTTGGCTATCGTTCATTTAACAATGAGAGATACATTGAAAAAGATCTCCTTTCCCTCCTGTGTTGTCTTTTTCTAAAAATCCTACATTTCCATCTTGTTTTCCATAGGAGTGAAATCTACTAGTCCCACTCAAAAAACAGAGAAAGACCAGAGTGAAGCTCTGGTGAGTATCGTCTTATTTTTAACAGTGATGATGTTTCAACATATTAGATGAGGCATAGATGCTGTAAGACAACAAGATGATATGAAATATTGTTTAAAAATCTGTTTTCATAAGGAATAAATAAAAATAAACACATGGAAAAATGCATCTTTGCAGGTTAAGTGCTGCTCCAAAGGAGGAAACATTGGTATAAAATGGTGTTTCATGACACATTGAATGAAGTGCATTGTAACCGCTGGGCCCTGGCTGTTGGTTTGACTTGCTGTTTCCTGATGCAGCGTCTAACTGACGATGGTGCCTCTCAGAAGTTGCCCCCTAGTGGTGTGAACACTGAAACTGCACCAGGTGATGCTCTGCCTCCAGTAACGTTGTTCTCCCTCTGCTTCCCTCTCTACTCTCCCGGCAAAGTGCACAGTAGAGCACCTCTCTGCCTTTCTCTCTGTATTTGATCCCAACTCTGCAGTTGTGCGAGGAAATGTGTGTGTTTAAGTGTGTAAATCTGGCAACAGGCTCTGTGTCTCATCAGCTGTCAGTTAAACAGAAATGTGATCTGGTTGCACACTGTAACTCTTCAGCAGCCTGCAAGCATATCAGTGATTGACAGCACATGATAAGCTTTATCTCTCCTCCTGCTCTCCACACCCGTCTAACCCTCCGTTTTAATTGAAAAGACGGCTATTACAGTTGCTTTTTGTGAGTCGCTTAACACTTTAAAAAAATGTTGTGAAAGAATGTTTAAAAGTGGTATGTGAGCATTTTACGTCCAGTTCAATATATTTCCCTGTGGTCAGGAGTGTTTCTGTGTTTTGATGCTTCTACGAGATTGAATTCAGACTTATGGCCAGTGGCAACACTGTGGCGCATGCTCACATCACATGTGTTCTGTAGTCATGTTGCCTCTCTCTCTCTCTCTCTCTCTCTCTCTCTCTCTCTCTCTCTCTCTCTCTCTCTGCTGATCTAACCTCTGCTCCCCACTTTCCAATATCTCCATTATTCCTCTTTCCACCCATAGAGAGGAGTGTATGTGGGGCCCAGAGGCAGAAGAAGGCACGGCAGACACAGGACCTCAGTGCTAGGATCCAAGATCCACCTGGACCTGTTGAGCAACAGCATGAACACACGCTGCCCCTGGAGAAACGTCAGTCAACGCACACATCTGCATGCACTTGTGAAAATTTCCCAATCAATCTCCTCTTCATATTCCACTTCCTTTTCATTCCTCCAGGTTCTGCCTCTTTTCCGCTCTCCACTGATGTCTTCGAAGATGACATCTCCTCCTGCTCCTCTTCCTCGCCCACTGAGCAACGTGGCGCTCACCAATCCCCTGCCTTCTCCTCACTACCAGGGCTCTCAGGTGACCAATTACTGAGTGACTTCTCAGCTGTGGGCCCGCCTCTTAATCATAGCCCCGGTCAGGCTCAGGTGAGAAAACAACACTGAGATTTGGTTCAGATTAAGATTTGAAGAGAGACTAACAAATATATTAGAATAATATCAGACTGGAGCTGTAAATGTCAACTCTGACAATGAAACATTCTGCTTTCAGTCTGGTTTGGCGTTGCTCCCGGCAACCGAGGGCATCAGACAACCAATGAGTGTAACACTGGGTGAATCAAACTCCATGGCAACAACTAGTAGACCAAATGGGATCTATCTGACCTCTCAGACCACGCCCCTGCTGCCAAAGGTATTCCAGGGTCTTTAGGTTCAATTTCATTTTTTTGCTTATTTGAACTCCTGAAGATAAAAATAAATATAATTAATCAAGGGAAAATATGAGGTTTTCACCTCGGGGTGTGTGTGTGTGTGTGTGTGTGTGTGTGTGTGTGTGTGTGTGTGTGTGTGTGTGTGTGTGTGTGTGTGCGTGTGTGTATGTGTGTGTGTGGTGACAGGTATTCACAGCAGGTTTACAACATATGAGATATATTGTAAAGGTCTTTCTCCTAACTGGATGGTCGCTCCTCTGTTTGTGGAAACACAATGCTCTTCTGTAAGCTGCTCTGCATTCATTACTGTCAATTTGCACTTGTGGGGAGCTCCATTTCTGCCCTGCAGGTTAACACATTCACACTCAGCAGCACAACTGTGTGTCAGAAGCAGCACATGCTGTCAGCAGGATATTTGTGAGGCATTTGTTCATTTCATGTAAGAATTTAACCTTGGCATGGGGCAGACACTGTCAAACAAGATGAAATGGCTCGACATTTTCTCCATGTCATATTTTATATGTTACTCTTGAAATGACTCATCTTAGACTCTTTGTTGTTACGACACATGGAAATGTGGGTATTTTGTGTATCTACAGACAGCTCGGCCTCCCAGTCCCACTTCCACCCTGCCCCCCTCCCTCAACTTCAACCACCTCCCTCGCCCACGGAAACCACGGGACACCAAACCCAAAATGAGGAAACTCAAGTATCACCAGTACATTCCTCCAGACCAGAGAGGCGGGTCTGCGACTGGAGGTACAACAGTTATACTTTCAATCGTCAATTCAAGGCTTCTTAACACTGGTTACTTCAATTAAGCTCTGAAATATGCTGATTTCCAGGGGGAGGAGCCAAACAGAAGAGCCCTACCCCGACTCAGCCTTTAGACCCAGCCTACTCTCATCTCCTTAAGCAGCAGCAGGTCTTCCTCCAGCTGCAAATCCTCCAGAACCAGCAGCAGCAGCAGCAGCAGCAGCAGCAACAGAAGAAGCTCACTGTTTTACCCAGGTGTGTAGTGACAGTGGTTTGCGCTTGACAGTTCCGGGTAATAAAATCTGAGCCAAGGAACTTTGTTCAGTCAATGGTTCTGTTTTTACTGCAGTGGAGATCACAGCGATCTTTTGAATTCTTCTGGAGCCATGCCCCTTAACCCCCAACCAGTTCCTGCCACAACAAATCACACGCCCGTTGATTCAAACCCTGCCTCCAAACCTGAGCTTCTCCCTGCTAATCTTGTTGATCTTACAGTAAGAAAAGCATGAAGACACTATATAAATATCTGACACTCCAGTTCTTATGTGGTGATGAGCCTGATGTCCTCACCCTCCTTCAGGTGTCAGAGTTGCGGCAGCAGCTTCGTAAGCGTGGCCTCCCCGTCTCTGGAACTAAGCCTGCTCTGTTGCAGCGTCTTCGCCCCTTCCAGCTTCCCCCTACTTGTCTCACCCCTGCACCTCTCTCCCAGCTGGGGGGTGGCATGGAGCCCCTAACTACCTGCCACCCATTGCCAGCCAACCAGAGCCCCAGCTCAAGCTCCAGCTCTGGACCAGACTCACCTAGCAGCAGCCCAAACCAACAGATGTACGCTCAGGACCGGAGAATTCCTAATGGGATTCTGAGCAAAGCCCCAAATGGAATTCTGAATACTGTCCCGAATGGTTTCCCAAATGCTGTTCCAGTCAGTTTGGCAGGTGAACAGTGTGGTCTCACCAGTGCCGTCTTCCTGGCTCCTGCCAGTACCGCCTCAGGAACTCCCAGTCCAAGTCTACCCATGTCGTCCTCCTCGCCACTGCAGTGTGGTGCCCCCTGGAGAACTGAGAACAAACAGCAGCAGCAACAGCAGCAGGAGATGAGTGTAGAGCTGGAGATGAGGGAACGGATCAGGAGCAGGCCCAGGGATGGGTCCACTAACACTGGCAATGAGGTGAGGACCAGCAAGCTTGGCTCTGACATTTTGGAGGATCTTACATTTCACAGGATGTGAGTTCTCAATAACTTCCATGACTACCTTTCTTTTACTATTGCTCTCTTTCAACAGTCTGGTGGAGGACCCCTTCATCCGTTCCTGCAACAGGAGCCAGGATGCTCTCGAGGGAAACTAGAAACCGACGCACAGACAGAAGTGCTGTTTACACAGGTAAACAAAAAAAATCAATACACACATATCACATGTAGATGAGTCTTGTCGAGGATGCTCTGCTGAGACTTCACTCAAAACATCGGAGCAGGCCCTCATCACAGGCTTTCAACTAATTTACCCCTGCTTTCTGATCAGGTGTTTTGCTGCCAACCTTGTGATGTGATTGGCCAGGACTTCGAGCTGCCAGTGCAGATTACAGCGAGTCCTGTTCAGAGCTCATCTGGTGTTCGCAGCTTGGAGGAGGAACTACAGGAGGCCATCCAGAAAGCACAGGTTAGAGTGTGAAACAAAGAGATCACCACAAGTCCCTTGTGCTCAGTGGAGATGAAGTGTTTTTCTCTTCTCGTGGTGACAGATGGACCCGCGGCAGTCCATTGATGACATTCTGGATGAGCCTATCTCATCTGTTGGTGAGTATCCCATAACTAACTAGAGGGCACTCTTTATCCAAGGGGAACTTTGCAAATCCAGGGTAACAAATTCTGTTTTTTGCTATGTTTGACAGATATGGCCTCCTTGGTAATAATCCATACCAAAATAACCAGGGCTTTTGGCCCCTTATTATAATTTTTTTTTTTTTGCCCTGCCTCAAACTAACCCTCCAAATGAAAGTCGGAGTGTTTTTAAAATCACTTCCTGTGTCCAATAGGTGGTGCTAGAAAACACCAACATACTGAATAATAAGTCTGTCGAAGCAGCAACTCAGGTGTTTCAGATCAAATTTCAATGGATTTGGTCTAAAATTGAATGAACATCTTACTGATTTTACAAGTACAACAAAGTTTTTGATTGTGACTCATTCATGCAAACCTTTCATATCCTGTCGCTGCTAAGTGACACCATTAGTAATCTGCCCCAAATGTAGTTGAGTCTTGCCCAACACACACCCCTCCACCAAGCTGGCGAAAATCAGCCTGTTAGTTTTTAACGTAATCCTGCTGACAAACAGGTAAATGCCAGTGAAAACATGATGTTGCTCCTCCGACGGAGATAATGAACAACAGCCTAAATGTCTAGTTGATTTCAGTGGCTAATCTTGTATATCTGCTTCTCCTCCAGGCTCAGTCACCATCTCTGATCATAAATCCCCTGCTGCCTCAGCCAGCGGACCTTCACCCTCTCCTCAAGCCGATCCGTCCCAGACATCCCAGCAGCAAATTAAGGACGACAACTTCCTGCCGTCGCCTCTTTGTTCTTCTCTCCTCCTTGAGCTCCCTCCATCTCCTGCTGTAATAAACCCCAGCCAGGTCATCCCTGCTCCTTCGCCACCTCCCATCTGTACCTCCCCTCTGTCATCGGCTGGAAAATCACGGAAACGGCGGGCTCCATCATCATTTGACGCTGCCGACTGGCTTGAAACGCTGACATCTGGCTTCAGACCTCTTACCCCGCCAATGGCTCCTTTTATGGAGACAGATTTCAGTCTGGATTCAGATCTGAATATCAATCGAGTGTTGGATCTAATGATAGAGCAGTGGTGAGGACTCGAGCGTGTGTTTCATTTTAACAGAATGTACAGCAAGCAAGTGAAGACTGAATTTGCTGATGGTCATGAATGGGCCGAACACACCACTGACTTTTGAATAGAAGCCTCCACCCATCCATCCATCATTAATAGGCTGTCAGAGTCACCGGCTCCACGCAATGTCGAGAGCTTGATTCATGGCAGAGATCAGATCTAACATAGTTTTAATGGGGCGATGAAAGCCCAGACACACACACAGACACACACACACATACACAGACACAGACACAGACACAGACACACACACACACACACACACACACACACACACACACACACACACACACACACACACACAGATATGTGCCCTACACACACAGACACTGAAGAGGGCTGTTTGAAAGCACTTGGGCTCGGCCAAAAAAGGCAAACAAGCAACACATCTGTGGATTGACACACTCCACAGCACAATGTTTGCAGTGCAAAACAAAAGAAAACCTGGTGGCAGATTAATTTAAACATGCTTCCTGGCTGCGCTGGGAGAATGTTGTTTCTGACTTATCTCCAAAACCTGTTGTCGGATTGGGTTGAATGTGGCCCCTGGTGTTGACTCAGTCATTGAGTCCTAGCCATTCATAAAGCCCATTTAGAGTGTGTAAAAGCCAGACAGAGCACACAGCTTGTGTGTGGCTCCAGACCTTAACCCCGGTGCCAGACACACAGTCGGCATGCGGAGAGAAAAAGCTGGCAGAAGCTACCAACAAGCAGTGTGTATGTGCGAGTGAGTATGTATGTGTGTGTTCAATGTGTGTGACCGTGCACACAAATGCTTCCATGTATATTTATCAGCATTATTGCCAAATGCACTTGTACTTTTTTTGTGTTTGCTTACGATGCCTGTGTGTATGTGCGTGTTTGATTCATCTATGAGAGGATGTGAATGGACGACACAGAAAAGTGAGCTGTGGATTTCTGACCAGTCTTGTCTTTGTAGCCGCGCCGCCTGCAGGCAGTAAAACTCCAGCGCTGTTACCCAGTGTCATAATCAGAACAACCACATTACCTTGTTCAAGTCACCATTCTCCAGGAGGGCAATCAGGCAGCCACCCCAAAAATAGTCCTCGTACAAATGCACCAATCAGACAAGTGAGAGTTTCCTCATCACTTTGCAAAAACAGGTGGTCATTTTGTTCCCTGATTAACCCCCGACAGAGTTGGCCTGCAGCACGGTGCTTACCCTGCTACCGGCGAAGCCAGATTTAGCACAATTTATAACCCTGACGCCAAGACCACACCTGTTCACTCCATGTAAATTAATTCCGCGAATGTATTATTTGACATTGTTTAATCTTTGAGGGAAAATGCACTGTTCGGTGAGTTTGGAAAACAGGACTATAAGCATTTTAATGGTGACAGTGGTCGTGCTGATTTACTGGTCATGTTGAAATGGGGGAAATTATTTGTTTGCATAATACACTGACAGTGAGTTATGTCCTCTCGCCTTTATTATACATTCTCAACCCCACTTAACATTATAACACTAATGAAAAAAAATCTGACAGAGGTTAGCCACCATTAATCTGTGCACTACAAGATAAATGTAATTTAGATGGAAGATTGCATCTACATAAATTGGTTGCATATCCCATCAATCATTCTGGAGAGCTCTGATTGACTAATTCATACGGGGATATTCATATGTCCCTCCGTAGTTTGCTTCACTAAGTCCCCAAAATATTGTGTTAGAATAAAAGTTACGTGCTGAGTGCAATATGATTTGTGTGAAGGGCACAGCTGTTGACAGATGTGACGTCGTACTATGTTCATGCCATGATTTTGTATGCAGATTTTGCAGTGTTACTATCAGCCGGGGTTCTTTTTCCCATGATGGGCTCTGTCTCACCAAGCTAGACAGATGCGGTGAATTGTTGGAGGAGGATTCCTGAGCGTTAGGCAAGCCTTCAACAGACGCTACAGCTATATGTTGAGGCTATTATTGTACAGCTTTTACTACAAACAGTGAAAAAAAAAAAAGCAGTTACATGTGGATTGACAGCTTTGATAATCATAGCAATCAATAAACACTGTTTTCTGTCTGAGAAAAAAATAGAAAGTAAATGGGCAGGAGAGTAAAATGCTACCTCCTGTGACTTCCAATGCTTTAGGGCCTACAGCAGCATTTACCAAAATCTAGTGCAGCATTTCCACTCCTGACGTGATTTAACAGGTTTCACTAAACTAAGTTAAATTCTTTTCTTTTTTTTAAACTGCATTTGAATAAAGCACCTCGAAACACCAGTGGTGTTGCAGGTAACGGAGACTCTGTAGGCAACATCTGCTGCTATGAAATAAAATGTGTTGGATTGTATTTATTCTGTAACTTATTCACGCCAAAGATATGAACCCTTGTCAAAAATGTATTTAAAAAGCATTAAGAAAATTAAAGTCTTAATAGATTTTTAACGTGGTTCCTCTTTGTGTCCTTTATCAGGGGGAAGTGATTAAGCAGCTTATTGTGATGCATCTAAAGAAAGATTATCATATGATGAAAGAATTAATCGTTGCTTTTACTGTTGTATTTATGATTTTTCAAATCTAATATTGATAATAAAAACAAAATCATATTTCTAAAACCAAAACCTTATTAAAATGTCTATTAAAAAGCGCTGCCACCATCTAAAGCTGATGACTAATCCTTATAACACAGTATTATTATGGAGCAACTACAATAATGTAAATGATAAAAAAGCTGGCTGACCTTTGACCTCTACTTGGTGATCATCAGAGGACGCTCCTGAAAGTTTAAGATCCATTTACTTGATCATTTTACATCAGGCAATTAAATTATTCCCTATATGCTACTCACAAAATACAGAACCAATACAGAAGGATTAATAAATAATACGTCATAAAATTTAATTATTTTAGGGTTCCTGTTTTATGGCACTTTTTATACGTCCACTAAATTTCAGAGGAAAATGTTGTTTATCCTCCCTGTTAAGTACAAAGCAGCTAAAGTTACTTGCTGTCTTTCGGATCATAATTTTAGATGTAAAACTTTTGATCATCCTATAAAACATGTTTCCACCCAACTGTATTTATTTCATCTCGCACAGCAAAACATGAAAGTATTCGCTAACATGATGATAATAATAATAATAATGCAAAAATACAGAATCATAAAACACATTTACTTTGATATGTCAAGATATGGATTTCTACGAATATTTCTGCACTTTTGTTCAAGTGACTCAACGTTTAAAGAACCACAGAAAGAAACCTAATTTTCATAGAACACAGATTATAATCTTTGTCTCTCATTCAAATATCACATCATCATTTACCCGATCAAAGAGATCAGGCTGATCCTAGAATATGAAACAAATCAGAGACTTAATTCTGATCTTTTTCGACAGGTCGAAGTTCACTTTGATACATAAATGTGGTTAGTCTATCAAAGGTGTGAAGGACCCTGTGACATCTAGTGGCGGAGTTGCAGGTTAAATTGTAAACGGTATCATTTTTATACAGCGCTTTTCTACCTCAGCGGTACTCAGAGAACTCTACAGGCTCACGCACTGATGGTCGAAGCTGCCATGCACGGTGCCAACCTACTCATCAGGAGGAAGTATAGGGACTCAATATCAGTCTTCCTGTGTCGTATTGTATCAAAGGCACTTCCACGCAGTCACTGGGGGAAGTGAGGACCGAACTACGACCCTTCGTCTACCAGACAGACGATCGCCACCTCAACCTGTGGTGGTCTGCAGGCTAATTTGCATAATGAGTCTTCTTTTCTTATCTTTTTTTTTTTAAAGGTGGCTCCTCAAATTCACGACAAAATTGTTAGCCAGAAACCGCATATTAAGCATCGGAAAAACAAGAACATCTCCACTGAAAAATACTTTAACCTTTTCTTTTTTTTTTCTTTCCTTGTTCTCTTTTTCGGCTTTATTATTATTCGTACAGTGTTTTATGTTCTGAAATGTGAAATACCTGAAATTTCATTGAATACACCCTTGAAATTCAGAGACTGTGTTTGTGGTGGTATTTCTCCTATTTTGCTGAACAACTGCACAGGTAAATTGAATTCTGTCAATAAATGGGTAACATTTCATTGGTTTATCATAACCATACTTATTCCCATAGCCTCTCAGTGATTATTCAAAGAGTGAGAGTCATAGTTTACCCAAGAAAGGTTATTTCATTGTGCGATGAAAAGATTTGACGCTGGAAGTAGTTCAATGATACTAGGAGCCGAGGGTGAAAGGGTTAATGTAGCATTTAATGTTCTGTCAACTCGGAATTTCAGTGAGTTGACAGGAGGTCACTGACATGACTGGATTCCTTTGCTCGTCAATAAGTGAGATCATTTCAGAATTTAGCTTTTTTTTTTTTTTTAAACCTGTCCTGTTCAGTAGCTGAGGCAAGCGGCATCAGTGTTCCTGGTGCCTTGTTGTACTGAAGCAGTTTTATTCTGCATAGGAGGAATCTGATAAACTCCTCCTATCGCCTTTATGTTTAATTCTATTAGGAATGGTATTGGTTCATTGATGAAGCGACTGAAGCTCAGGAGTGGACAGGAAGAGAGAACAGGGACAGGACAGCGAAGACAAGGGGGAGGGGGGAGACAAAACAACAACAACAACAACAGCAGAAAACAACAAAAACAACAATAAAAAAACACACAAAAAACAAACAAACAAAAACAAACAAAAAACAAACAAAAACCAAATAAACAAACAAAGAAAAAATAACAACAACAAAAGAAAAAGAAAGAAAAAAAACATTGGTTGCAGAATTTCCGGTGCAGGCTTACCATTTGGTTTAATATAATTTTAAGATAAATGTCTGAGTGTGTGTTTATGGGTCAGTTGTGCGCCCCATGCGTGTATGTGTGTATACGCGTGTGTATGTGTATGTGTGTGTGCTACGGTTTGTCTTGGATGCTGTGCGTAGCTGGCTGTAGCTGATGTGGGGGACATCGCACCCCCAGTCCAGGATAGCAGGTAGGTCAGGACCATGTCACCAGAGCACATCGAAACCCCCAGGACACGGGGAGCCCCAGGCCATCCCCCCCCCCCCCCCCCCCCCCAGGAAACAGCCACAGGCCCAACCCATGCCAGGACCCATAGGAAAGCATAGGAGCAGCAACCCCCACCCAGAAGCAACCCACAGAGAGACGGGGCAGAGATGACCCTAGTCCTGCCGGGCACCCCCCCCCCACCCCCACAGCATGAGCAGAGCCCAGGGGCACAGGGCCCCTCTGGCCCGAGACCCGACCAGAGCCCCCCAAGGGGTCTGCCAGCGGCGAGGCTGACACCCACCCACACCCCACACCCAGGCGGGGCAGCCACAGCCCACCACAACGACCAGGCCCACCGCCCCCGAACGGAGCTATCCCCCCCAACCCACGATCCCCATCCCCTCTACTCATCCCCTGTTCTCCCCCTCCCCCCAGAGCAGGAGGGCTTCAGGCTATAGGGCACCACCAGCCAGCCAGCCGGGATCCCCCACTCCCCGGAGAGGCCCAGCCCACCCGCCGGGGTGAGCCGAAGGCACGCACGCCCAGGACCGCCACCCCCGGACAAAACAATCATACTCTCATCTTCTTCCATACAGGGGCTGAGAACTCCATAGATGCTGATATGGTCCAGGGCACCTCAGACTTAGTGAAACCGCCAGCGAGCGATCCACCGCAGCAGGGCCACCCCCCCCAAAGAGCCCCGGCCAGGCCCCCAGGCCTGCAATGGTGCAGTTAGCAAAGGAGGCAGCACTGGACCCACTCCCTGCCCCAGCTGCCCCCCCATCCCAACATGGTGCAGGGTGCGTGTTGTGCATGGGAATGTAGATGTGATGATGTGACTTTAACCTTTTCTTACACGACGGATGTCCTCAGCGATCATGTAGAAGGATTCTGGAGTGTCACAGCAATGAGTGAATCACGACAGGGATAAGTCAACTCTGTGGGTTTGTGGTATAAACACAAGATTACCGCTAACAGCTTGATGTCAAATGTTCCTCTGCTGTATTGTGACCAGGCTGACATCATTTGTTAGATCAGATTTATTCCGGTCTGCCTGAACCATCTGAAATCTGTTGATAGTGGACGTGGAGCATCGTCCTGTGGCCAAGCCTCTGAAACAAAGCACCATGGAGGCCCCTCAACCCTTCTCACTGTGTTCCTCCTCTTCATCCTCCGTTGTCTGTTGAGGCGGCCGAGACAAACAGCTGCAGCAACTGTAAGAGCTCCTCTGTGAGGGCATGCAGAGCAGAACAAACTCCACTAGAAGGGACACAGGTTTAACAAATTTAAGACTACGACAAGTATGACAAAAACAAACAACAACAACACAGCACCTGCTAGCCTGCCATGTTGTCCATTTCCGGCTCCTGTAGATGCAGCATGGTGTGGAACAGTCCTGCTCGCTTTTGAGATATAAAGGGCTTGAACCTAACATCCTTTTGTTTAAAGTGATCACACACAAACCTAATTCAGCATATCTGGCTGCATCCCATGTCTAAAAATCCATCCTAAACTCTGCAATTGGACATTTAAGTGTATGACATCTGCTGTTTTCGTACTTGCTTTGTTGTTGAGGCACTGATATCTGTATTTTACAGTTTATATATTTTTCAGAATCAATATTCCAGCCAGATGGCTTTACTGTAAATGTGTCTCCTAATGAACAGAAAAACTCGATGCATCCACATGGATCTGAGTGATGAGTCAGGATGTTTTTCCCGTTTGATGTCTTGCCAAGCAACTCACGCTGCTCTCCACTGCAAGAAGACGCCTTTAGTCTTTTCTTTCTTTCTTTTTTCCCCCCTCCCTTATCAGATATGGCGACTTCACAGCTCTGCTTAGTTTTTAAGATGCTTGCTGCACATGAACTTCCCCCATAAAAGTAGGTGGGTTGATTAATTGATAGACTGATCACAGAGCAAAGATGAGCTGAGAGAATCCATCTTCATTCCAATCAAAGAGAGAATGTGAGGATCCAAGAGGCAATTCTTTCGACTCATTAAAGCCCTGAGAAAGCTGAACCAGCCTGTCTGTTAGCGCCACACTGAGCCAAAGCTGCATAATATGTTGGTAAGTTTAACCGCACCAAATCTGTCTAGAGACCAGCCACAAAGAAAAGAAATAAGATGAGACAATCTTCTGTCTTTGACTTATTCACCCGGGGGCGAGAGAGTGTTTTCACAGGGGTAATACTCCAAAGCTGTGACCAGAGTGTAATGAGGGATTCTCTGTAATGGCCCCCCGTAACCCCTCCCCCCCCATAACTGCTTCCTCAACGATTTCATGGGAATTAAAGGGGAGAAAGGTGTGTTTTATATGTAAAGCAGGTAGTTCTTGCTAAGATGTGAGATGGCTTGTGTGGATTCCCTCCCTCCATGTCTCCCTCGCTTTTCCTCTGGTTTCTTCTCTTGGGTTGGCGTGGGGGTGTCGGGGGTTGCTGGAGGTACAGTAGGCTTTGATCACTGGTAGAGGGTCGCTACGGTTCAATTTCTGTGGCGCTCCTCCGGGGGCTTTACGCTACAGTCATAAACCATGAGAGAAACCAGTGGGATGCTAATTTCTCAGGAGCTACGTTAGCAAGCCAACAGTGAGAAGTAATCATGTTTACAGTATCAAGGGAAGAAAAAAGCATTTGACACCACAGCAAACAATACACAGCTTATAATATCCATCAAAGAATTTGTTATGTGAGCCCCGTGTTTATCAGAGACTCTAGCGAGGACGGCAGGAGCACGAGACCCTGAACCTCTGCCGGTTCCCCTGCCACGACCTCAAGAAGAAAACAAATATTTTTTAATAAATTGGCAAGATGTCGACAGCTCAACAGCCACCATCGCTGAAAGCAATGAATAAACAGCTGAATGAAGGAATACTGAGGTTAAAACATAAGAGGCAATTCTGCAACTCAACCATGGTACAAATACACACTTGACATAAGCAACCTGAGTCGCATGAATGAATTTTTTTTAATATTGACTCATCCATAATTCATGCACTGTCATGGATGTTAACTCAATAGAAATGTTCTACCCATTTACCAGGGTTTAATATTTAGAAATGTGAGTGAATTCAACAAGTTAGGAGTTACAAAATGTGTCTAAATGAATGCACAGCGACGTCACCATTCCTCCTGACCCGTTGGCAGTTACACGATATCGTAATCTCAAATCTCACTTTCACTTTTATTAAATAAAATTTTACTTATTGTACCTAATTACAATTTTTACATCATGACTGTGCCTCGGGTTATCTCTGAGAGGGAGTAGTATTTGGGTGGAATGCACCTTTAACAGCAATGATATTGGACGGTTGTGTTCACTGGAGTACTTGTCTTGCTCACTAGGTGGCGCTGGCTTGGAAACTGCAGCCTCCAGTCAGCAGACATACGCAGCTTATCTAAGGAGGCCCAAGTTCACATGAACCCCCAAACTGCGGGAGATCATTTTTTTGATCGTCTCCTATTTATGTAACGACAATCATCTAAATAATTTCTACACAAAGTGGTTTCAAAATACTGTTGCTCTTTTGATTTCGATGAATTAAATCCAAACCACCCGGAAAGCACATAACAAATAAAGCTAATGTGCATGAACAAACCCCAAGTGTGCTCCCTCCCTGGCTCATAAACAGCAATCATGTCCCTTGATGATGGAACGTGCTGCGAGTGACACACAAGCAGCACACAATTATCAATATTGACTGAAGTGCCTGATATATTTTTCAGGCTGAGTCAACAATAAAAAGAAAGAACAAAAGAAAGGGCAACGGAGCCGAACAGAGTCTTGGTTTGTAGATTACAGTCAGTGTTGAGGGGGTCTTTAATAAAACAGTGTTGTATCATTATATGGATCCTCAGACTGCTTTCATTGCTGTAGAAATCTGAATTTATCATTTCCTCTTGGGGCATAAAACATGCGAATTTGCTGAAACCACCACAGAAATCTTGTTTTCTCCTGCAAAAACTAGTAAATTATTACTGCTCCTCTGCCCCGAGGAAGATATACGTGAAAGATTTAAATGTTGTTCGCTGTGCTTGTTCTCTCTGCCATGAGAAGATAGACTTACTGGTGTGACAACAACCAGATATCTGTATCTTACATAATACTGGATTTTTTTTTTGTTAACAATAAAGTTGTAGAATTTGCAAAAGAGGAAGAACTAAAGGAGGATCGTGTTGCGTAATGATATTCGACTGAGGTCGTCGTTGAGAAATGATTCATTATTAAACATACATCCAGAATAACGACTTCCCTTGTAGTTCCGCGTTCAGCTGTATCTAACTGGTTCATTTACAACTCCTCATGAAATCTGTTATCACACAGTACAGGCGACCAATATGGAACGTGCCCGTCAGCATTGCTAATCATGGAATTCTGGCTGTGGGAGTTTTGCCTCCACACTGCACTCTGACTCCTAATGCACAAAAGCTTGCTCCTGTGCTGAAATCTTGCTAAAGGGACGTAAACGGGAATGTTTTCAAAGACATGGCGGGGTGCAGTTTTATCCTGTGAAGGAAGGATGCCCCCAAAGTGTTTAAAGTAGCCTGAGTCTGTGTCTGTAACTGGAGGCTCCTGCAGGTTTCCAGCGCTGCCACACATCAAACTGCAGGGCTGGTTAAGCTGAGCAGAGCTGCTGCTCGTCTTTGTTGAAAACTGTGTGAGACGCGGAAGGCTAATTGGACTAATTAGCACAGAAACAAGGCTCGACTGAACAGTCTTTCTGTACCACAGATGTTTTGCCTCTTTTAGTTGGGAAAAAAAACATATACAAGAAGAAATGTGCCTCATTTTCAAGGCATTACTTGTGTCTCTGGAGCCACCAAATGGAGGGGTGGGGGGGCATGTTTTTGATGTTCTGATGCTTAAACTGACCTTTGCCACTTCAGCGGGAAATAACTCCAGCCGAGCTTCTTGACAACCAGTAGCTGAGCTGCACATCTCTGCTTAGTTTTACCTTGATACTTCAATCAGTAACCCCAGAGATGAACCACCAGTCACACTCACATTCACACCTACGGTCAATTTAGAGTATCAATCGTCCCCAATTGCATGTTTTTGGACGGTGGGAGGAAGCTGGAGTACCTGGAGAGAACCCACGCAGACACGGGGAGAACATGCAAACTCCACACAGAAAGATCCCGTGCCCGAGCCAGGACTCGAACCCGGAACCTTCTTGCTGTGAGGCCACAGTGCTGACCACTGCACCACCGTGCAGCCTTCTGGAAGGGTTTTGTGTCGGAAAATTTTGCCAAATATTTTTGTTAAAAACTCTTTAATGGCGCAGCGTCAATTGAAATGGGAATTTTAGCTGTATAAAAAAAGAAAGACATCATACTGTACTGCAGTGACATCATAATTCTGCTTCCTGGTGAGGTAATTAATCAAAACTGCAGTATGGTGTACTGGGGTTTTCAAACAAGAGGCTAGGGAACCATTCACGTCACAGTTATCGATAAAACATCATAATTTGACATAGATACCCACAAAAAAAAACAAAAAAAACAAAAAACAAATACCCAACAAGGAGCTTGATGGGTTTTTCAAGAAAATTAGAACAGTGATTTAAAAGTTAACATTCCCTCGAACACTGCAGCTCATAACACAACCGCAACATGAGTCAGGAAGAGTAAAAAAAACCACGAGCGTCATGTTAAAATTTTGTGCCATTCTTTAGAATATTAGCTCAAACTCTGTTTTGCTCCCACTTTAACCAACAGAAGAAGTAACCCAGAGGCTTTTTTAGTGAGAATCTACACATTTTACAAGTATGCTCCAGGCTTGCAATGAGATAAATATAGACAGTTTTTCCTTTATTCCTGGTTTGTTATAATAAAAAGAGCTTTCGTGGATCTTGTGAATATATTAATATGAAATATGTGCATTTTGTTCCAAATTTTTTTTTCCCAGGACATTATTTCAATGAGTCACAAAAAATATTGCATTCATCAGAAAAATCAGTAGTATAGTATGTTAATGAAAGCGCTTTTTAAACCTTGCTCTGCTTCGTCTTGACATGCCATGTATGTGTCCGGATGTCTGACTACATACAAGTATCCCAAGCAGCCATCCAGTGAGCTGAACCAGTAACACAACCTGCACTGGTGTGTGATCAGAATTGAAATGACTTATATCAAATTATGCCTACAGGCTAACATTTCTTAAAACCCATGGGAACCAAGCATGCGGCGGAATGTACATTTACTCAAGTACTGAAATTAAGTACAAATTTGAAATTCTTGCAATTTCTTCACTATCAAAAGCCTCTAAGAGTCTTGCGAGAGCTCAGAACTGCTCATTAAAGAAGCTGCACATCAACCGAGTGCAACAGTAAAAAATGTTAGTGACACATTAATGCGTCAGCGTCGTAGAACACTGGGAGGGTCCATTTCTCGAAATGCAGCATGTGTCATATTGATGAAGATGTTGCCTTCAATTGTTTGGCCACCGGAGTCTTTTAATGTCAGTTGAACTGTTTATGTGAGCCTTGGGAGGAAAACTGGCTTGTGAGCTAAGGCGCGATAGAGTTGCTCACTGTCCTCAGCACAGTGACAGCAGAGAGAAAGCTAGTTCTATTCATCTGTGTGTCAGCCCACCCCCCCCCCCCCCACACACACACACACCCACACACACCCACACACACATGGTGAAAATGTTGGGAAAAGAAATGACTGAAAATGATAATACTTTGCCCATAAAAATTACACCCTCAAAGATAATTCTGCCTTTATGTCGCTGTTCTTCTCATGAAGTTAATTTGCTTAACAGTTATTTTAACTTTAGAAACCAGGGTGTCAATGTAGTGTCAATTTAGTATGAGTTGAAAATCAAAAATTCAAAAGTACAGGTTTTTTTAATTATGTTTTTATGATGAAAAAGATGATTCGGAGAGGAATCTCTAAGGCAGCCACATCAAAAAAGTCGCATAAATGGGACCATTCAGAGTCAATTTTCTCTCAGAGGTGTGTGCGTGTGTGTGTGTGTGTGTGTGTGTGTGTGTGTGTGTGTGTGTGTGTGTGTGTGTGTGTGTGTGCATAAGGAACTCCTCTGTACGTGAGGACAGAAATTTAATAATATTTCCCCCCCGAAAAGTTTCACAAATTTGGGTAGGAGGACTTGGTGCAAGTTTCCGGTGTGGATGGATAAGGCTGGTTAGGGTTGAGAGAAGTTAACTGGGAATTAAAATGAATCAGTGTCACTATGAGGAAGCGCAACAGTCAGTGTGTGGATGTTCAGTTTGATGCTGGTGACACGTAACAAATAACTCTGTAAATTATATGTGTTTGTTAAAACTGTTCGCAAAGCAGCGAAAGGTTCAATAAGTTTTATTGTCACTACACTTGAATGAGTCACGTGAAATACTGTGTATCTATACAGCTCACAGTTTACTTCAGAGGGCTTAACAATCTGTACAGAATACATCCCCCTTTGACCTTTGACCTTCAAACTAAGTGGGGAAAAATAAAAGCTTTAACAGGGGAAAACGAAACTCCTCAGGAAGCGCCACAGATGGGGATCCCTCCCAGGATGCACAGAGCCACAGTACAATTTGAAGACATTATTGAATGGATATTGTGGATCCTCATGTTGAGAAACTTTACACGTTGTCAAGCAGGCCTCAACCTAAAGCTAAACTCCTCTCCGCCTTGGAGATGCTGCTTGAAGGCATGCAGGAAAAGAAAGAACAAAAAGAAAATTTGAAAAATTCACACCAAAACAACATTTTATACCTGGTCTTGATTATAAAATGGAATCTCTCCAATCATTTGTGAATGTTGGTAGCTGCTGTGGGTATTTTTATGCTGGTGAAAGCGGTAGGCTGGCAGCCTTATGTTAGCTGTTTGAACTGAGAAGGTTTTGGTTGTCAAAGGTCAAAGGCCGAGGTCATTATTACCTCACATGGATGTGACCTCAGAGATGAATTGAAAAATCTTTGGTGGGTCTCTGTGACAAGTGCACGTAACGGAAGGATACCATCCTCCAGGGGTGGTGCAGGATTTTTGTTTTTGTTATAGTTTTTACACATCATACCTGCGTATAGATTCAGCTCAAACAAACATTACCTAAAATATTTTTCTATCTGAATTCCTTAAACTAATTAATACCATACAGTAAATGGAGTCACGAGGGTGTGGCGTGGTGGTGCAGTGGTCATCGCTGTCAACTCACAGCCAGGAGTTGGCGCCTCCTCCCCCGTGCCTGCGGGGGTTCCCTGCAGGTGCGCCGGCTTCCTCCCACAAATCAAAAAACATGCAGGTTTATTAGAGGCTCTGCATTGCCCGTAGGTGTGAAGGATCGTCTGTCTCTACATGTTAGCCCTGTGAATGACAGGACACTTGCTCAGGAGGAACCCCGCCTCAGCGATGGCTCCAAATGTCTCCGGCTCTCGAAGACTCTGCACAGCATAAACGATATGGATGATCAATGAACAAAATACGGATTAAAAAAAAAAAGATAATTTCTGTACAGTCAACAAATAGATTTCTTGGACTTCACATGAAATAACCTGAAGTAATGTGGCACCTTACAGTTCATGTAAACCTTGGAAACTTGCACCTTGAATATTTGTTCTCTTGAGAGTTATTGACTGTTGAAGAAAAGATTCCAGGAAAATTAGATAAAACAAAACATGCAACACCAGTCTTGTGTGCATTTGGTGTCCTTCTGAGTCTGTAAAGGGCACAGCTGCGTTCACAGAGCCGGATGTGTGAGCTTCTACTGCTTACCGCTCCCTCTCCGGCCCCCTCCCGCTGGGTCTTTGCTGTACTTTTTTAACAACGACTCATGTTTGAGGCCGAGTGTCAATGACAGCCCACCTCTCACACTCAGCTTCTGTACAGCTGCAGCGTAACACAGCCCAACCTTGCCTCCAGCTGAGAGCATTGTAATAATGAAAAATAGATGCAGGAGTTTTGTGCATGCCTGACTGCTTCTTTGAGCGTGCATATATGCAGCATGCGGGCTTGTGTACGTGGGTTAACTCCTCTATTAGTTTGTGGGGAACCAGGAAGAGCTGGTAGGTGTATTCACCCGATGGCCATGCTTCATCCATGTTAATGAGGATATAAGGGCTTCCATCCTTCCAAGGTCATCCACACTGTAGGGATTAACTACCCCTGCATCTTTACTCTGTATGCTTTGAATACGGCCATGGACACTCACAGATTAGACCGACCTTGTCACGTGAGGGTTTCTGTCAGTGCAAACATGTATACATGTCTGTGGTAGCCAACATGTGTGCTCTGGAAGGGCCGAAACCAGTCACCCACATGATTAGCGCAGTTCTTTACATTTTTATTTCATTTATACAGGGAATAAATTAGCCAATTGAACATCACACAGCTCAATTACAACATATAAGTGTGTGTCCTTGTTAACAGCAGCTGCCATATTGAAATCCTCCTCCCAAACAGCATTCAAAGCAGCTATATGTAACGACATTATTTCAAAACACGAGTGAAGAAATAACCGTTTCAAATGTACGTCAAAGGCATCTATGTATGTGTCAAGAACAGAGATATCTACTGAAGCTACCATGCTAACCAACTAGTCCCAGTTCCTGCTTAATGCTGCATGCTTTATGGCATCAGCTCAAACTGACACCTCGGTACAGCTCACACTTTTACCAACAGAAGAGGAAACCCAGAGGCTTTTCACCGAGTAACTTTGCATTTTACTAACATGCTGAAGGCTCAGAATGTGATAAATATAGACAGTATCAGTGGTTTTATATAAAAACAAAACAAAACAACCAAACACAACCTTTTATGTATTTTTTTGGGGAATATTTGAATAAGGATAGCTACAAAAAGAAGAAATTAAGACTTTTTTGGACATTATTGCAACGACTCACAAAAAGAGGTATGAAAATGAAGCGTAGACACTTCTTCTGCTTCCTTGTCACACATCAGATATATCTCTAGATGTTTTGATGCATGGGCTCCTTTTCAGCAGCTAATGCATAGCCCCTAAACCCAGTCTGTCACAAATAAAGAGGAGAATAGAGGGATAAAAAAGATGAATCACACAGATTAGGTTGAGGAGTCAAGTTGGTTTGCAGCAATTAAATTTCCGACAAAAGCAACATCTTTAATGGAAATGTACGCTTAATATATGTCAGGCAACAATGTGTGTAACTTAAACCACTCATTGTGTTCTTACAGCACCACGGACAGCTCACATCAACTGTGAAACTCTCTCTTTACTGCTTCATGCATTGTCACTAAAATTCCTAGAAAAATATGAGTCACTCCACAGAACCAAGAAATCATCTGCCAGATAAAACTGTTGATTTTAACACATCCTTTTTTTTTGTGGAGGCAACATAAAACATTTTCAGTCATGACCATCTGAACGAAACCCTTTCTAAAAATAATGTGTCGAGCTGCCTCTGTTTGGAAGTTAGAGTCATCTACCTGTAAGACGCGAAGAAACTGACAGTTTAAACTCATTCCCTATTTTATGTCTCAAAGGAAACAAAGAGATCCATTTCATCAAATCTTCTTTCTCTTTAAGAACCAGGCAATGATATACGTAGCAATTATCATGCAACTGTGTTCCTCAGCAATGTTAGTTTTGAGTGTCCAGCCCACAGTTGTGTTGATGCTCGAAGGCACCCTCTTTAAGCCCTCCAGAGTGCTTCCAAGGAGAGCTTGCCATGCTTGAGCTAATCTCAAAACCCAGAACCAAATCTTGCACTGTGGCAAGCTGCTGGATGTCTGTCAGGAGAGATTCTGCTCCCTCTACCTTAACAACCAAGTCAACCAAGCATGCCCTCTCTACCTTCAATGAAAGACCCACAGTCTCTCCTCTCGCCTGCTTTTTTTTTTTTTTTTTAAATTCACTCTCAAGCACTGCAATCCATATGGATGGATTGGAAGGATGGGAGGATGGGGGGTTATGAGTCATAAATGAAGGCTTGAAACCTATTCTAGCTTTTGTTTTCCCCCTAACCTCTCTGGTTTTCTCAGGGGTATAGTTTGAACAGGAGCTGCTTAACAAGGCAGTGTGTTCAGTATTGCAGCTGTCAGACCTGCATGATGCACGGACCAGCTGTTGCATGTGTTGTCTGTCCTACTCTCCACAGGTAGGACAGCCTGTCTTACATCAATTACTTGTTGTGTTAAAGATTCATTCCATTGCTCAAGGACACTTCAAAGAAAACCAGCATAATGTGGTGTCTTGAATCTCTGTGCTGTACGGTTGAAGGGCGGTTTCCCTCATCACTGTGACAACCTGGTCAGGCAGTACTGGATACATTTGTTCAGGAGCTGTTCTGCTTCGGTTTATCCTGTTAAGAGGAGGTGAGCAGGATTGATGGAAGGGAGGTAACCAGTGGAGAGCCAGTCGCTCACCCACAGATGGAGCCAGTGCCTGTGATTAAGACTCATGCAGCATGTAGACGGATCAAGGAAACACGATTTAGTCCAAGAATGGGGCTAATGTGCCCATATTACAGACACAAAGTAAATGTAAGACCAAGCAGATATTGAGTTTCTAGCTTACAGGTGTACTGATTCATTTATATCCAGTAAGGGAAGGACTCCATACAGGGACATCATAGGGGCAGCAGTATTTCTCAGCACTGGTTAACAGTCTGTTCCACAGAAGTAGATCTTAGTTAGTGAGTAACAGGCCCTGCAGAGATGTGGATTATGTGCACTGAAGGCTTCGGTGCATCCCTTCCTCCTAGTCTCCACATATTCACAACATCCGCGCACTGTCTGCTGCCCTTCGATCGTACGGCATTTATTTTTCTGTCCATCCCACACGAATCAAGCATGGCTCACTTTTTCTCACCTCCTTCCGTTTGCCCTATCATCAGTGTAAAATACCTCACCCCTGCAGACAGAGACAGATGGAGAGAGCTGCACCAGCCTCCTGCTCAGATCCTGTGATTTATGCCACAGTAATATAGACCCACACAAACCTATGCCTCCACGCATACTGTATGCATGTGATCATACATCAGCGGAGGCGATTGCATGCATAAATACGCCAGGACTCGCTGGTGACACAGGGCTGAATGCACGACGGCACCTGTCTTGTGTTAATGTTAAATGCCAGAGCTCCAGGGCTTTTTAAAAGGACATGCACATCTTTGAAGCAGTGGCAACAGAGTCTGACATCATTTGTCCCTTTCTATGACAGTAACAGAGGAACAGGCTGCAGGCACACTCTTGCTTCTTAATCCACCTGACTGAGGTGTCAAAGCAAAAAAAAAAAAAAAAAGCTGTTACACTCAGCAGCAACGCTGTGCTACAAGAACACGACATCATTGTACGTTTTGTTAAATGCCAACCAAGCAAACTGAGAAAACTTGAGCGCACAGCACTGCTGCAGGAAAGACATGTTTGTGTGTGTGTGTGTGCGTGTGTGTGTGAGTGTGTGTATGTATGCGAGGGTGTGTGTTTGTTTATGCTGCCTTGTGGTCTTGGGCTCAGAGCTGTTAGTGTTGCAACAAGGACATGCATCCTGTACATGAGGCAACGCTTTGCAAGTAAGGTCATTGTACACGCTGTCCTCCTCTTATCACCCCCTCCCTCTACGTATGTGCACACATACACACACATGCATGCACGCATGCGCACGTGTGCGCGCGCACACACACACACACACACACACACACACACACACACACACATACTGCCAGCTTTTTAATATTAATTCCGTTGTGTGTATGTGTGGGAGGGGACATAGAAATGGGGTTGGGATGGGAAAAAGGAGGATAAAGGGAGGGCACAGTAGCAAATCATGGGGACAGAGATGGGAAGAAGCAGTCAGAAGTCAGACAGGCTGGGGGATGGAGGGATGAGAGGAAGAGAAAATAAGGGAGGTAGAGTAGTAGTGGAGGGGAAATCGTTTATCCTGCAGCCCAGGTAAGGGTGACCTGTTTGTCTCTGTTGGCCTCTGTTACTCCCCTGATGTCTCTATAATAGGCCTGTGAAGCAGATAGACACGGCAGCACAAAGCAGCAACAGAGGCTCAGGTGTGCTCAGGCTCCATTCCACCCTGATGACTGCAGGGATTTCACAGGAATTTCACTTAACCAGTTAAAAAGCACCATTTGTTATTTCTAATGACACATTTTTTTGCACTAATGCGGCTTTAACTCCTTTGGGCAGCTTTTATTGCTGCAATCTACATTTCTGGACCAGTTTATAGACATTCAAGGAAAGGTGGAAATGTTGCTGCTCTACAACAGTGACCGCAACATCACAGCTGTTGGATGAACTCCTGTGAAATGCGAGCAACAAGCTGGGGAACTAAATGCGTGAACTATGGTTCATACATGTTCTTAAAAATGAACTTTCAGGACTTTTTGATGACTTTGAGGTTAATTTCCATGAACAGACATTCTCTGACGATCCACACCATTAACCACTGTTAAATTAATAAGAAGCTACATGGTTTGAGACAAGAGAAATATTTCTTCATTTTTATACATGTTCTAATTTCATACTGCTTATTTTAAGAATGTACCATATATATGTAATTTATAATCCAATTTCATGTTATGTACATTTTAGAAACTATTTTGGTTGTTTTTCTCCTGACTGTCATTCATGGGTGGGAATGAGGGACATAGGGAACTTGTTTTGGGTCGATTTGAGTAATTACACTATTAGACCAAGGAAAAGTGATGAACCAAGATCAAAATCAATACTTTGTTTAAGCTTTATTTCACTATCAAGTCAATTTGAGATTGAAATCTCTTTTACAAAAGTGTTCAGAGACCTAGCCAAGACAGCCAAGAGTCAAAATAGCTGCATAAAGGACATAAGATGACAAAATCAAATCAAATCAAACTTGTTGTAAGTTCTGGGATCCCAAACTCAATCTGCAGGAGCACAGTGAGGTCAGAACTGGTTCAGTTCTTTGGTTTCTGGATAAATATCTGCAGCAGTAATGAGTTCCTTGCCAGGTTTCTGTTGCACTCCGTATCAAAAGCAAATTGGCAAATGTGAAACTAAAATGGTGAGCATGATAAACACAATACCAGCTAACAACAGCATGCTAGCTTTGTTGTTGTGAGCTCAAACCACTGTGTCAAAGAAAAATAAACACCATTGTTGAGATTGACTACAGCTCCCGTTGAATCAAAGAACCGCAGCTTCTTTTTTGATGTACGATTTTGCAGCGGTGTTCAATAATGACACAAAGATATTTCCACTGTACAATAAAAATGTCAACACATCATGACAAAGCAGCCTCGGCAATCCACCGAGCACCGCAGATTGATGACTTACAACAGTGTGAGAATATTCAAGGGTGAATTTTACCTCAAGGATAGAGCTACATCTGTCTCACTCTTGAAATAAAAGTAAATCAAGCAGCTGAGCGTCTCTGATTTGTGTCTCTGCTCACTGTCTCCTGTTTTTCATTTTGCTGATCCCACCTCATGATGCAGTAATGACGGCCCCCTTTTTTGCTTGCTACAAAAAATCACATCAGTGAAGATCCATTTCACTACTTTGATTTGGAAATAAAACAGAGTGAGGTGGCAAAGTTGTGAATGAGTGTAGACAAGAGGGAGAGGAAGACAGACGCTGAGAAGGAAGAGACGAGAGGAAGGTTGGGCCCACAGCTATTGAAAGTTGTGATGGATTTTAGCATGTGAGCTTCTGGAGGAGAGAAAAAAAAAAGCATGAACTGTAGAATAGAATAAAATTTGTATATTTGTACAGTGAGTATGCACATGATGTCAGAGTTGGTAGGAGTTACTGTGGTTATACCCACTGAGCCACAGTGTTAGTATTTAGCATGAATGCTTTAAAAACACACCAAAAAAACCATGACTTAAGTGGGAAACAGCTGTCGTGTGACTGACTGTTACAAGCAACAGAATCTTACCCAATCTTACTGTTGCGCGTTTATATCCAGACCTGGTGAATTGTTAAAGGTTTTTTTTTTTTTTTTTTTAAACATTATCTCCATTCATTTGGAAAAATACACCTCTGGCTTCATTTTGTATTCTCCATCTTTATCATGGGTTGACAGGGCCAACTCAGGTAAAACTTGGGATTTTTAAGTATGACATCGGTGGTTCAAAATATATCCCAGTGGTAACTTATGCTGTCAAGCTAACCTGAGAGTCTGGACCTGTCATTGCAGCCTCTGTCTCCCTCCATGATCCTGCACAACACACACAAACCTGCTATCAGTGTTCTTATTGGTTGTTGTGGTGCCACTGTTATAATCATTAATATCATTACAAATTTCTATATGAAAATTACAATGTGCTATGCTCTCTTCTTCCTTCGTACCAGGAACCTAGTAGTGGTTCTTGGTTCTGGCTATGAACACATTTTTCTAATTGTACAAAGGTTATTTTACTGCAATCTTGTGACCAGCAGCCTGTTTCGTATCTGCTGTAGTATTTTTTTCTTCCAACATGGAGTTGATGTATGAGGGCACACACGAATGTAGCTGCATGAAAAGATGAATACCCTGATGAAAGACTACTTGCACTGGCTTGATAATTAAAGGTGCAGCTTAAATAAATTACTACAAGTTAAAGTCAAATTAGGAAGAAAAATTTGCTCTGTTGATCCAATAATGTAGAAATCTTTATGTTGGCCATTCTGAGTTGACAACATCTTTGTCTTTGCGTAGGAAGTTCTGCTTCTTACATTTATAATGATATAAAAATCTGAAAACAACATCCATCCATCAATCCACTGTCAACTGCTTATCCTGTTAAGGGTCGTGGGGGGGCTGGAGCCTATCCCAGCAGCCTTTGGGTGAGAGGCGGGGTTCACCCTGGACAGGTCACCAGTTCATCACAGGGCCAACACATAGAGACAGACAACCATTCACACTCACAGTCACACCTACGGTCAATTTAGAGTATCAATCAGCCTCGTCCCCTCTTGATGTCTTTGGACTGTGGGAGGAAGCTGGAGTACCAGAGAGAACCCATGCAGGAACAGGGAGAACATGGAGACTCACACAGAAAGATCCTGGAACCTGGAACCTTCTTACTGCAAGGCAACACTGCTAACCACTGCACCACCGTGCCGCCCTGAACACAAAATTTATATTAAATTTACTTTCAGCCAATAAGTCACCCCAAACTCAGTCTGGTGGTAAGAATCGTGCCACAGTTGCTGAATGTGATATCCCAGCCGCCATTCCCAGCTAAACCCCTCACATATGAGTTTTCCGTCCTCACGTATGTGCTGACCCACAGTTTACATGCAAAAAGAATTCAAAACAAAGCAAAACAAATCTCTGCAGCCTACACATACATCAGTGCTCCTCTCTGTTTCTCTCCAAATAATACGGTGCATTGTCCTTGCAGTCTATGAGGCATCTTTTGTTACACTGCAATACGTAGAATTATGTCCTCTTGTTTTTTTGCAATGACACAACACGCTGCTCTTTCAGCATGTGACGTGTCTCCAACCATTAAGTGACTTGTCTGTATGCACATTCTGGAAGAGAAATGTAATTCTACCTTTGTAGATCAATAGAAAAAATTGTGTTCTAATATATTCCACTTACTGTTCTAATCCATCCTCTCCTATTAGTAAACATATGGGCGCGCTGGCTGCTGTTATGTAATTAATAGTCATGGCGGGGCAATTAAAATTGGGAGGCTTTATGGGCTTGCTGATTAAGACATTTAAAGCATGAAGTACCCAAGGCTCTTATTCTTGTGCGTGTTCCTGTGTATCTTCTTGTTTATACTCACTTCCCTTTTGTTTCCTCTTGCAAATGAGTGAAAAATGAGCAGTACCTTTGTTTTGGCGTGAGATGTGAGGCTATGCATAAGGCAAGGAAGAGTTTTAACACTTATCCTTGACTCTTCCTTTACCCGCATGCAATTAATTACAACCCAGAATAGCAGCAGTGGGATCAGCTGCTGAGGAAATGAAAACACATTAGTGTAAATGCAAAGCCGGTCGACTCTGGGAGTGTTGTTGCGCAGCACGCAGCGACTCTGAACTGCCATCCATTTGCAATGACAATCATTATCGCGTGAAAGCAGTGGTCTCCAAATCTATTCCAGAGGGAATGCGTGTGTTCACATCCACAGTAATCCATATTCACTTTCTTAATTGGTTCAATTAGTTCTCTCAGATACTGTATGAATTTTACACTCTGCCTGTCCCCAGATAAAGTCCAGTCAACGTAATACTGGGCAGAGGTTACAAATTGGGTTCCCAGTGGTGAGACTAAATACACAGAGGATTTGAAGTCATTTATGTGGATGAGTGGGCTAAAAACTGTATTGCTGACACTGTAATGAGGGAACGCAGTCATGTCGGCCTCACTGGTTAGTGTTATGACTTGCACTTGAGGGAATTCACACAGAGAATTACACTCACATGCATACATGCTAACTGACGCATAGACATTTACAACATCCTTATCAAGTTCTTCAACACCAAGTCTCCCTTTGATTCATAAACACACAGTGAAGACTTATTAAAGCAAAAGCAAACTAAATTGATTTCCTGCACAGGACTTGCTGCACAGAGAGAACAAAAACGAGTGAAATCAATAAAAGCAGTAAAATGGTTAGTACACAGAAAGACATAAACACAATCAAGAGAATAGAGTCGGACTGTTCGGAGTACATAAGTCCACCAAGGTCCGTGTCATATTTCATGAGAAATTAATGAAACTGTCAAAAGACAAGAGGGAAGATGAACACTGTGTGATGGACATTTGTGTTTACTTTAAAATATATAAGTGTGAGCAGCAGTGGCTTCAAACCAGCCCAGTCTGACTGCAGTTCGTGTAATCTCATGAAACGTATCGATCCCTGCACATGGACATGAATTTCCCATTTTTGATAG
This sequence comes from Aulostomus chinensis, assembly GCF_037954235.1. Taxonomy (NCBI): domain Eukaryota; kingdom Metazoa; phylum Chordata; class Actinopteri; order Syngnathiformes; family Aulostomidae; genus Aulostomus; species Aulostomus chinensis. Next base: position 10,157,401 of record NC_141330.1, on the reverse strand, counting down.
CACTCGGCTCACCATTGTGAGTAAGACATGTCAATTTGAAATATATTTAGCACCAACTTCATGCACCTGGTTCATCAAATTCATGCAATGCATGCTGGGGGATGAAAGACAAGTCGGCATTAGAGGGTTGGGGGCTGGTTACACCCAAAATCCTAAACCCCTAGATTTTCTCGTAAAAAATTTTTCCAACCATGAATGCACTATTGTTGCTGAATAATACTAAAGACTGAGAGGTTTTGGTGCATGAAAAATACTTCCATTTGAAATGCACTCATTTGAAAGGTGCTGGGTGTTTTGAAATAAAAGGGAACTTCACATCCATGTTCAAGAATCAATAGAAAAGCCAATATTTCATGGTGAGTTTTCAAGTTAAAGGTTTAATGCCTGTCCTAAAGGTCCTGGTCTCACTTAATATTGGCTCCTCCTGGCTCCTCCTGTCACTCTGAGGTTCATGGGCAAAAATGTGCGTCTTTTTGTTTAGTTACTTTATGTGGATTTACACACATTTGCCTACATTCTGGTGTATGATTATATCTGAAAAGTTATGTTTACGGCTGTGAGGATGAGTTCAACAGTTTATCACCTTCTGATGTCATCCACTCTGTGAGAGAAAAGGAAAACAGGATTCAGATCAGTTCTTAAAGTCTAAATAGTTTCTTACTTTACCCATGCTTAACCCCACCCACCCCTCCACCAAAATTTTGTAAAAATCTGGAATACAGTGTTTGGTAATCTCAGACAGATGCAGGTGAAAACACAACCTCCTCAGCAGAGGTCTAAAAACCAGCGCTGGCATGTGGATGAAGAGATTTAAGTTCACGACCTGCTAAACTATGTGGCATAATGGCAGAGTAAATGATAATGCCAGGAAATGGGGTCCAGTTTGTTAGAGATGGATCCACATACACACACGCACGCATGCACACACACACACGCATGCACGCACGCACACACACACACGTGCACAGATCATCAAATAAATGAGGCAGTTGCATTACTGTCCGTCTGGTGAATGGAGAGCCGGTATTGATTTGGAGGAGAAGCTCGTTCATCAGTGTGGTTAGGCAAAATGCCATTAAGATGGAGGACAAATTATAAATACACACCCACACACATATTTTTTTTCCTTTACTTGGTCAGTTCTGTTTGGGGCTGAACGTATAAATCCTCTTTTTTTGGCTCAAATTGTTTTTGTACTTGAGTTTCTATTTTCTACTTCCATCCACTGCCCCCCCCCCCCCCCCCCCCCCCCCTTCCTGGTGGGTCTGTAAGAGTCCAGCTGAAGGTTGAACATGAGAAGGACAGTGTTCACTCTATTAAGTGCAGCTGACTGGATGCAGTTCTGGAGAGCCTCCCCCTTTTTTTTTCTTTAACGTACTATTTGTGGGGTCTGATGGGCGAACTGGGAATAGCAGGATGATTCAGCGCTACAGGGTCAGGATCTATGATAATGTACCATGGGGAACATTTCCATATAATGAACACAGTACATCTTCTTTAGAGGTCCTCTTGAGGAACGGAGATGAGGACACACAGATAAAGAGAAACGAAAGAAAGGGAGATCAAGGGAGATTACAAGAACGAGAGAGTGAGAGAATAAAGGAGGAGGCCAGAAAGAAAGGAGGAGAATGGTGGAGACTGTAATAATGAGAGAGAAAATTTAATGGGAGAGACAAAGAAGTAAAAGAGAGAGAGGTGATGTTAATGCAGTGGAGCTGGGTTTGTGTTCCCTCTGCAGCACTTGTGAACACTGTTGGCTGCGTTGAGCACTTGCTCTTTCATATCAGCCTCCTGCTGCTACTGTAAAAAGAGACATTGAGATAAAGACTTTGGTGTGCATGTTATGTATGAATGCAAGCCTTTGCCAGGAAGCTAACAACAAATTGTCACGCTGGCGCTTGATTTGTACGGATAAAAGAGCCCATAATGAGCCCCATAATGTGAGCTACTTAGTGCACCATTCGCAGCAAGCTGCCACGTCTGTCAATCACAAGCCTCTCTCTGTGTTTGTCCTGAACTATAAAGTGATACAGCGATGACAGAAATGCACACAACCCCTGCACACAACCTCTGCATCTGTTAAACACTCATTATTCCCAAACGTTGTCTCGGCTGCCTCCTTTCATGTCCGCTGCTGCGGGAGCTGCTTCCACACGGAGCACAAGTGTGAAATTGGTGACAAGGTTACATGTGATCGCTACGACGGTCCAGCAGCTGGTCCATCGTTACAGGTCAATACTGATGATGATGATGATGATGATGATGATGTGTGTGTGTGTGTGTGTGTGTGTGTGTGTGTGTGTGTGCGTGTGCGTCTCTGTGTGCAGTCTCAATGCAGATGTCACAGTGAGGCTTTTCACTGCAAAGACCCTGTATTTGTTGAAAAAAAGGTCATTTTTGTCATTCTTCATTCAAACAAAATTTTATTTCAAACAAAGCAACAGAAAAGATGTGTTACATCAAATCAGCTCGCTTTTTAACATAACCTATGCTGCTTTAAAATAATCTACATAAAAAAAAATTAAGCTTATCTTGCAAATAGTGCCATCATTGACTTTTAATAGAAGTTTAGCCCTGGCTTGACCCATTTGCAACTCTCAGCTAAGCGATCAAGCGCCCAATACAACGCCTCAATGCACTCTGTCAATACACCTAGTGTGACCTATCGGCTGAGGTGCGGAGAGGAGCAGATCCATAGCATTGACAGCCTCCCTCTCTCCTCTTCTGCTTCCTCATTAGATCCACTCTATTAAACTCCTTATGCATCTGTCTGTAGGCTGCTGGCCGGGGGCTGGGAAACAATCAGAGAGCCCTGCTGGTGGTCGGTGAGCTTCACCGCTGAAACACTCTGCATTTCATGAAGACACTGGAGGGAATTTTTTTTGTGGATGTCAGCAGAAATAGTTTCTCTGACCAGGCACGTCGCGGTTTGTGCAGTACATGTGTGTGAGGTTTCATGTGCGTGTTTTATATGCAGATGAGGAGTAAAACATTTTGATGTATTGATATTGATGGAGTATTGCAGTTGAGAACTAATGTTGATTTTTGTTTCCTTATTGCACTGTACTCTGTGTGTGTTTGTATTTGTGTGTGTGTGTGTGTGTGTGTGTGTGTGTGTGTGTGTGTGTGTGTGTGTGTGTGTGTGTGTGTGTGTGTGTTTGAGGCATCATTCAGGGGTGGAGTTGAGCCGGATGGGACTTTGTGGCACAGATGAGGCTGAGGGGTCAGACATGGCCGCAGTCGTCACTCCCATCTTCTTCAGGGAACGCTCGTCCGTCACCGAGATGGAGCGAGAGAACGCAGGACGGGAGGCAGATGCTGTGCCTTAAAGCAAAGAAAGGATAGGATTTGTTTCATTAATCCCTCTTTCCTTCTTCACCCCCCACCACTTCTTTTCCTTCTCCTTTTTCTTAGGGCAACACGAATGTATTTAACATGTCGTGCCAATTAAGCATATTGAAAGTGAATCACAGAGGACAGCAGATAGACCAAGATACACGTGACATGAAAGAGGAAAACGCAGAGATAAAAGACTAAGAAAAGCAAAAGAGGCACTGAGCAGAGGAGAAACAGAGGACTGTGTTTGAGTTTTCAATTTATTTAAGTATACTTAAGATCTGAGTCGTGTACTTGGATTGCCATTAGTTAAATCCCTTATTGGTATTCAATTCACATGCCTGACTTTTTATTAGACTCTCTAGAGTAAATGACATCCATTTACTTTTATTACAGCGGATGAATGACATGAAAACTATTACTGTCTGTGCCGACATAAACGCAGTTGCGGTAGTTCACCTGAAGGAGGTCATGGCGGTGCAGCGAGCTGCAGCAGGTTGAGCAATGACTGCAGATTGTTGCAGGTCGATGTCTCTCATCATCACACACAGAAAGAGAGAGAAAGAGAGGTAGAGAAGGAGAGAGTGAGAGTGAGAGAGAGGGAGAGGGAGGGGGGGCAAGAGCGAGCAAGCGCAGGCAGCAGGATGCTACATGCCATACTGGGAATTCTACCTTTGATATCGCTCAGATCCAGCTGAGGTGCAGCAGACTAACCAGCAGGGGGCAGGGTGACCACATGCACACACACACACACACACACACACACACACACACACACACACACACACATGCATGCCACACGTACACACACACACACACACACACACACACACACACACACACACACACACACACACACACACCGGGGCTGACATTTGCTGCTAAGTGCTGCAATGGTGGGTTATTTATGTTGCGAGGACTGGAGATGGGAAGAGTTCAGCAGGTGGCTGCATTACAATGTTTATCAGACAGACGCAGTGGCATTATCACTTCATGAGCCAGCCTACACCCTCCCCCCCCATCACATCCGTCTCTCTGTCATCCTTCTCTGGGCATACACCCCCCGACTCTCCCTCCTCACTGCTCCTTGTCTTGTGAAATGCCTCCTGACTGCTCTTCCCTCTCCCTCTTTCTCTCCCAGATGTACACCAGCCATCTGGGCACTTGTGGGTGCAGCTCTGGCTCTGCTGGTGCAACCAGTTCTTGTTCAAGCATCAGTGTCTTCAATTCATTCTATTATACAGTCCATTGACAGCAACGGATAACATGGCTAGACGCAGTTTTTGTTAATTTCTAATAATGTAATGATGCCTGCTTGTGTTTCTGAATCTCACCTCACATCTCCAGCTCTATCCACTGTTTATTACACTGAATACCTGCAGAAGAACCACACTGCACCACTCACTATTCCTCAAGACATTTCATTCTGTTTTCTCCCTCTACCCTCTCTGCTCTGACATCCAGCTGTTTCCTCTCACCTCACCTCCTCCCCCTTCTCCTCCCTCGAGGTATTTCTGTACAGTGCGGGTCAGGAGCGCCAACCTCACCTGTGTTGTTCTGGCTAGATTTGACTTTGCTGTTGGTCTTCTCTTGCATCGCCAGCTCGTACTCTCTCACCTCCTCCAAACTCAGCCCTGTGGGGAAAGCACACGCACGCGCACACACGGGCACGCACACACGCACGCGCGCACGCACACACACACACACACACACACACACACACACATGCGCACATAGAGCCTTAGAACCGTGAGTGAGAATCAATATTGCAAGCATATATTAAGAATGCAACAAAGTAAAACCATGCTGTTTTGTACGTTGCTTCTAACTAGGAAACATTTGCATTGTGACTGTAATCTTGACCCACCATGCCATTCGTCAGCCCACGCGACTGCTTGCCGGTGGCCGATGAGAAGAATGTCCCGGATATTCTGAAAAGGGAAAGGAAAGGCTATAAAATGCTACATTTGTTGTGTGCAACTGTGTGAAATACTACATTTAATGACAAAAATAATGGCCCTGACAGGGTTTACTTGTGTTTGCACAAATGAAATAATCAAATGTAATGTGTCTCAGTCAAATGGAAACTGGGAATTACCTTGTCAAAACTGAAACCACATTTTCTGTAAACACAACTTATCAGTAAACTGGGTGTTGCTAGTTTTGTTCTTAGTGCTTGTGGTTTTCTTAATGCTTTATTGAGCAGCTTCTTTGTGAGAGACTTTTTTCTGCCATTTATCACACCAACTTCCACAGTGAGAAGCAAACTTTCACTGTCGAACACAGAGGAACACAGGCCCACCTACAGGTTTTTAGGCTGAAAAAATCCTGATAAATCAGGCGCAATTGTACAGATACAGCGTAGATAAGTCATTTGAGGCCAATAACCTTCTTGGCACAGGAGTTAGCTAGATTAACTACACTGACATCCTGATTGTAAAGCTAGAGTGCGGAATATTTGTCTGTGTCTTCCAAAAGTGACAGTTATTAAAAAGAACCGTTAACACGTGCTTCTTTCACAGGCTCCTCTGTGGCCTACTTCATTTTTCCTGTTGCAGCTGTAAATTGGTAGACAAATTGTTTCCAGCATCACACAACCACTCTGAAATGACTTGCTTCACTATCAATTTGATCCATTTTTGGTCTGATGACATCTAGAAAGTTTATCCACATTGAGGACAGCCAGTGTTTATGCCTGGTGTGCATGCTCTGCTGCAGTATGCATCTTTCCCGGCATCATATACTGTGAAATGCAGTAATTAACTTGGCAGCGATGAATTTAATGAGCATCGTGTGAGCTCGTTTGGTGATGACTACAATGTGAGGGATATTCAGTTTAATGAAAATATGATGAACAATAGCTTTAAAAAATGCAAAACATTTCTCACCATTAAATGGATCGGCTTTTACCCCCCTTTTGAAATCTCTCTTTCATCTTGAAATAAACATCACACACTGTTGTTACTTTGCATATATATATGTCAGACATAAGAGGCACATCTGGCTGCCAGGTCCGGACCACCTGGAGACTGTAATTCACTGCTGCATTCAGCCTGAGTGTAAGTGGGCCGTGTGGCAAATGCTGCTACATGGGTGAAAGACTCCAGAAATCAATACTCAAATGGAGCAGAGCACATTATTAAACTCAATTAGCTGTAAATTTTAACATGTCCACTTAGTGTTACACCTACAAGGGCTCATAACTTTTACTGCTGATCTTATCTTGACCCATCTTCCTTTACAACAGCACAGGAAAACAGTGAGAGCAAGACTCTGTCTCACTTTGTGGATGAACTCCTCAGTCCTCGTCTGGAAGCCGTAGACCTCAAAGCTGCATATCACCCTCTTATAGGAGCACATGATGGGTCTGTGGTCCTCCCGCCAGCCCTCCTCCAGAGGCCCTCGGCCAGTTTTACTGGACTGCCAGCGACTCAGGTCCTGCACAGAGAACACAGTGGGTCTATATGCAACATGCTGAGTCTGCAGTAGTGATATCCTCTGAGGCGCATTGAGAAGAAAACTGAGTTTGTGTCAGGATGTGAGTATGAGAGTGTGTGAGGAAGAGAGTGGAGGTGCAAGCAGATTGTTGCACAACACAGCTCATAAGAGGAATGTGTGATACCACACATGCATCTGTGACCAACGGATGTTTAGTCAGTGTTTGTGATTTAATTTTTTGCCGTGTCATTGAATCTATTTGCATTTATTTTTGTTTGTGTGTGTATGATATGTGTTTTTTTATGTATATTGTGCGCTTCATTGACTTTATATAAAGATGGACAACATGATAACTCCAAAAATTGAAGCCAATGGATTCTGATAGCCCTCTGGTGGTTGACTGCAGGAAGTTTGAAGCATGCGTCAGAGGATATTGAACCATATGCAAGAATCCCAACATATCAGACGTCATCCCATTTATGATGCTCTAGAGAATAAATCCCAACAAAGCCTGGGAACTCCTGTAATATCAGCGACATCTACTGAGGCTGTGTCAAAAGCAGATGGCTGAAGTCTTCTCCCTCAACTCTCCCTACCAGCCATCTGGAAATCCAGATTTATCATTTGTCCAGCCCCCTCCTGCAAAAGAAAAGCCACCTGTAACAATTATCTCCCTGTAGCTTTAATGTCTCTTGAGCTGCGAAAGGTTTACAGATCCACTCCAGTTTGTATAAAAAAGTGTGTGCGTGTGTATGTGTGTGTGTGTGTGTGTGTGTGTGTGTGTGTGTGTGGACGAGTGCGCTCGCGCGTGCGTGTGTAACCAGAGAAGCGCTGTTGACTCCATTGCACCACAACCACAGATTGTGGATTTTTCAAGTACATTTAACACCATGTAACCTCCCCTATCAGGTGAATGTCAACCCCCACCTCATTCTCCTCATCCTCTCACACACATTTGAGACAAATTTAACTGTCACAGCGGCTCCAGCAGAACTGCATCTAGAGTACACAGACAACTGCAGATCCTCAGATGGTATATATCCAGTACTATGATGACACAGTTGGTACTGACGCCACTGACTCCAACTACCATGTTAGTAAAGACATCCACAAAGGAGCAACTAAATCTTAGCGAAACTGAATGAATGTTGGTGGACTTTGGAGGTGAAAAGTTGTAATACACTGAGGAACATGAACACAACCACACATCACCTTTAAGACCAACAGTAAGGTGATCTTTTACAATTACCGTGTTCTTCCTACAGTACGGAAGTTCCAGCCCTCAGTGCTGATGCTCTGTGGATCCTTTGTGGAAATCAACACATCTTTTATTATTACGGTGTGTTTAGAGTGATGAGTGCCATTAATCGGAAGGCTCTTAACAGTATTGTAAAGATCAGCAGCAAGATTATTGGTTGGAAACTGAAAAGCCACTCAGCAGGCTCTATAAGGAAGAGACAGTAAAGATGGCCTCACTCACATATAACACACACACACACACACACACACACACACACACACACACACACACACACACACACACACACACACACACACACACACACACACACACACACACTCTGACTATAACCTTACGCCCTCCGGACACTGATATAGGTTCTTGCCCCTTAGAACCTGAAGCAACATTTCCTTTAACTACCTCCATTCTTTCCATCCTCCAGTCCTCCTGTACAATTACCCTCCCCCCACCTTAGTTTTCTATCTACCTCACATCTATTTTTTTAAACCTGAATGAGATTGTCTTTTAAGTGTACTGATCTTATCTGTCAATGGCACAAAGTTCTTCATTCTTAGCGTTCATTCTGGTTCCACATTGATGCTATAAAAACGATTGGAGCAGGTACCTGGGGTATTTCAGGGGCATTTTTGCACACTGGGAGGAAGTGGACACACGTCATCTATCTTTGTATACAGTCTATGATGAGCATCTGTGTTGACGTCTGTTTATCTGCAATTTCCTGACCTGAGAATTGATGTTAAAGTAGTCTAGTAAAGAGGTGTGAAGCCTCTGAGAGGGGAAGACGACAAGTATGTATCACAGATTTATGGTGTTTAAAAAAGCCAGAACACAACATCGTGAAGCAAAAATAATACAAGGAGAAAGTGTGTTTTTGTGTGTGTTTAATACAGTAATTTAATACTGTAAGTAATCCGTCTCTGGTTCATAATTTTCTACACGTGTTATCATTTGTTCTTGTGTAACTGCACATGCTTGTGTACCTCCGACTCTTTGTAGTGCTTTTCAGGGATTGGGTCACTCAGGATATCCAGGAAACTCACATTCTCCACTGGGGTGGGCTGGTCCCCAAACACCTACACCCAGACAGATGGGGGAGGTCATTCAGTGTAATAATAGCACGCGCGCATGTGCGAGTGTGCGTACACACAAACACACACACACACACACACACACACATTGGGTAAAAGGATGAGTAACTGTATAAAAAATACTAAGGTCACACAGCATAACACCACTCGCTTTGAGGTCGTTGGAGCAAACCACGGTGGGGGAGAGACAGAGGGGACTGAGGGAGAAACAAGGATGAAGATATTCGAAGGGAAAGAAGAGTTAAGAAAGGCAAAATACACATTTCCATCAGAGATTATGGAGGCAGAGAGGAGGAACTTCAATCTGACCTTATTTAGAACAGGTTCTAATGCCCTGCTGAAGTTGCTCATTTCACAGCTGAAAACTAACAAATAAGAAAAGCCGTCAGATAACAGGTCGCCACCACGCTCCTGTTGCCCCTCATCTACCCGACACCTTGCTCCCTCTTCTGGAATGTGTTGCTTTAGCTGCATGTATTGTTCTCCTTTCCACATCAGATGCATTGTCTCGCTTTCTCTGTTGTAGATACTGACAGGAAGACCTTGAATCTAATGATGATGATGACGTATGCGTGCTTAATGAATGACTTCTTAGGCATGTTTGTGTAACAAGCAGTTATACAAAACAAGATTAGCCACATTTTTCACCTCAAGCTGGACTCTACATGTTTGGTCTTGTTACTGTCTCTTTCACCAGCAGACAGAGATGCTTCTGCTTGTTGTCTGTTTTGGACAAAAATTCAACATGGCAGCACCTCACTGCACGTCTGCTTAACAGATCTGCCAATGCTGCATCTTTTGCTTCCCTCGTGTTCCTTTTGCGACGAGTACATCAATATGATTTTTATTGGCGCTGCAGAGAAAAACTGCAATTCCTCCCCATCGTCTCTAATCACTTTGTCACCTCTTGACGTCTGTCACACTCACATTGTCGTTACTGCCGTTGTTGTTCTCAAATCTTGTCTCGATGCGGATGCTGAACTTGGGGAGAAATGATACCTTCGCGGTGACAGACAACATATGTGCAGTGAGGATGAGCTATGTTGTCTTCATGTACTATAAATGATGTGTGAGAATACTTACTGAGTACTCTGCAGCACAGGAGATGTTCAGTACAGAGAGAGAGAAGGAGAAATAGTGTTACTAAGTCATACATGCATCACTGTCTCTCTGTCTCTCTCCCTCTCCCTCACACAGACACACACACACACATATACAGTACAAACACATACAGGAATACATGTATATACACAGTGATAAATATTTGATACTTGGAAAACCAGCTGTTAAAAGTAAATAAGTGTTGCATAATGCATCGAGGTGAAATACATCTGATGTGGGAAAACAAACACACCTGTGATGGTGTAGGGGTAGAAATTCCAGGCCTTCTCTGTCACATAGAAGAATCGTGGGACAAATGCTTTCGCCCAGGATGGCAGTTTACTGTAACATGAAGGAAGAAGAGTGGGAAATTACGGAGAGAGAAAGAGACTTCAAGTGGTTGTTGCACCATTTATAGCCAGATTATCTGCAGGCGACACTCACCAAAGCATTCATTGGTATGACTCACTCCCAATTACACCTGTGGTGATGAATTGTTACTGTAGAGCTAGGGTCACGTGTCAGAGCATGATGGAGCTGAAATACATGCAGTACTCACTGTACTTGTCGGAGTATGTGTGTGTGTGTGTGTGTGTGTGTGGTTGTGGTTTTCTGTTTTTGAGATGACCAATTTCAGTTTTAGTCAGAGTATTATGGAGTAGACATATGGGGACACTTAAACATGGACTTTCATGCCGGTTGTTTAGGTGGTATTCAGTTCAAGGTCCTCACAAGAGTATAAGTACAAGTCTATCTGTGTGTGTGTATGTGTGTGTGTGTGTGTGTGTGTGTGTGTGTAACTTCCAGCATATCTTGACTAATGAGAGTCAAATGTCCCAAATGCACTGGAAGATTAGGAAAATCCTCCACAGTGAGAACATTTCTTTACTTCTTTAAGAGTTTATTTTAGGATTAGGCTGCCGGTTTATAGTGGTGATTAGAATAAGAGTTGAGGTTACATTAGGTTAATGAGTTAGGTGAGATTATGGTAAGAAAATAAATTCCGCGTTCAATGAAAATCCAAGTTGCGTTCACGATCATGAGTCATTAATTGATGGCCTTTGCAGATTTCCCATCGACGGTCAAAACACTTTTCAGGACAATAAAATCAAGCAGAGCTTCAGATTCTTGTGGTTCAAAAAATTTCCACTCATCAACGTTGCTTCAACACTTCCTTGTTTACTTCAACACTTCCTTGTTTACTTCAAGATCCTTGGTGACAATCTGCCTAAAGAAAAGCAGATCAAAATATCCTGTCCTGAGGTCTGCACACTGAAAAACACACTCCATTTGTATTTACACGTCAATTTCCCATCGAATATACAAATCTGGAGTGTATTTTACAGTGTGCAGACACTATTTTTCTACTTCTATGCAACCGATTAGCAAAGCCTTAATTTCTTTATTTTAAACTCCCATTTCAGTTGAAACAATCTATTAAAAATGTCATCTATGGTTTTAAAAACAGAGTAATATCATTTTAAACTTTTATGAGTTTTCCTTCCTCACGTATGTGCTGACCGACAGTTTACATGCAAAAAGAATCCAAAACAAAACAAAACAAAAAATCTGTCATCTGGGCTGCAGCCTACACATTCATCAGTGCTCCTCTCCTCCTCTCAGAATAACACACTGCATTGCCCTTGCAGCCTATGAGGCATCTTTTGTTACACTGCAATATGTAGAATTATGTCCGTTTGTTTTTTTGCAATGACACAACACGCTGCTCTTTCAGCATGTGACGTGTCTCCAACCATTAAGTGACTTGTTTGTAAGCACATTCTTTTTCACACTTTTCTAGTTTTGTTTTCAAGCCCATCTTAGTTTTATTGAATTAGCTTTAGTAATGAATGCTTTCCTCCTCATTCATCCAGATATTTTTATTCGTTTCCTTGCTGGTTCAATGCCGTGCGCAGCGGGTCAATAATCAATGTCCTATTCACAAGTGATTTGCTCCGTCTCTTTTGCATATGGCTTTGAATGCGCTGTGGTCAGCTTACGTTGTTTAGAATGGGCCACTGAGATCCATTTGATTCAACTTGACTTAAATATCAGAGAGCACAGATGTTCTCCAAGGTCGCGACAATAAAATGCTGTTTTTCACTGTGTTAAAACAAACCTGAACCTTCAACCCCTCCAGCAAGTTTGGTTAAAAAAACAAAACAAAAAAATCAGCCTAGTAGGTTTTTTTCCATCCATTCTTCCACTTGTTCCTATTGAGGGTCACGGGGGGGGGGGGGGGGGGGGGGGCTGGAGCCCAGCGGCTACGGGCGAGAGGAGGGGTTCATCCTGGACAGGTCACCAGTCCATCACAGGGCCAACACATAGAGACAGACAACCATTCACACTCACAGTCACACCTACAGTCAATTTAGAGTATCAATCAGCCTCGTCCCCTCTTGATGTCTTTGGACTGTGGGAGGAAGCTGGAGTACCAGAGAGAACCCACACAGGAACAGGGAGAACATGCAGACTCCACACAGAAAGATCCTGTGCTGGAGCCAGGGCTTGAACCCGGAACCTTCTTGCTGTGAGGCGACAGTGCTGACCACTGCACCACCGTGCTGCCTCTAGTAGGATTTTTTTTTTGTAATCCCGCTAACAAACTAGCAGTCATGGCCACAAACTGCACTGACGGAATTAAAAACCCCAACGTCCCATAATCACCACCATCAGGATGATGTGTTTTTGCCAAGCTGAAAGATTGTCGTTACATAATCAGAATACTTTGCTAGCAGATGAGCTCATAGTTCAGTAACACCTCTTTTTTTTATCAGCAGGCTTCAACATGTTCCTGGATCCTGGACTTTGGATGGGGGCAGGTCACCCTCCCATGTGGGTGTTGTTGCCGGGATGAAGTTTTATTACTTGTCGGTAGTGATAGCTACAACTTTGAGATCAAAGATCAGATGGGTGTCATTGTGGCACAACTGACGATGATGAGGAGAGCAACTTAACTGGATGTGATTTATTCCAGTGCTTCCTACCTGCTGAGGTAGATTCGTTTCTCCGTCACCTGTCCAGGGCCGTGCTGAGGGTGACTATCTGGCTCGTTCCTCACCACTTCCACCCCTTCTCCCCCGCCACTTTGCTCACTGCTGTGCTTACTGATCATGTACAGCTGCCCGATCTTGTACTGGAGGGACGAGATTTAGAATGATGAGCGTGAAGACACAAAAATAAACCAAGATGAGACAAATGCTGACCCCCATGACAGAGAGTTCAGTGTTTGATCCACAAAGTGTTTGTTGATTGTGCATAAAAACAATTTGACTAAATTTAAACTATGATTATTTCTGATTTGAGAAAAGCGGCTTATTGGTCTTATTTTGTACACATCCTTTTTTCCTATCAGTGCGTACTGGTGACGTAATTATAATAATCACCAGTCACTTAGACAGGAGTTTAGAAACTGGCAGCAGTTCCAGTGGTCGCTCTTGACAGGTATTTACTTTTAAACAGTCACATGCTGAATGAAGATTTCCCCCCAGAGACTGTATCAGACATCAATACTTAATTTTAACCAGTTAGTGTGAATACATGGCGTCTAAATGAGGCGGTGCAGGCCCCTCGTACGTGTTTGATGCTGATGAGACAGGTGTATTTTCCGTTTAAAGAGGCCTTCGGGGACCAGCACTCCAGAGTGGCCTCCTGATGAGCTCAGCCTGACAGAATAATTTCAACGATTTACAAAGTACATGCTTTACTCAGCAATAACATTCTCCCTGATGCTGCTGTTTATCTCTGTCTTTCCCACCCCGACATTATTTTTTATGTACAGCATTTTTTTTTTGTTGCTTTAATTACTTAATGAACTTTGTTTATAAAGTTAGAGTGGAAAAGCACTGAAGTGTTCTGCTGCGGCCATCATGCCATCATTCATTTCCTTGCCCTATATCGCTGTGTCACTTGAATTATTTGAATCAAAAGTAGAAAACGGGGAGGAAGAGAGAAAGACGAAAGCAGGTATCAGTTTGCCATCCTTCACTCGGCGCTGTTGACATGGCACTGACACTCCTTCTTGGTCCAATTACTGTAGAATGTCAACATAAAACATTTAGTTATTGGGTATTCATGGGACTTAATTAATCATAACAAAGGCTGTTGTTACGCTGTCAGAACGGCGGGCTCCTCCCATGCAGACGTTTAGGATTATTTTTACCATCTAGGAAGTAAATCACCGAAGGAAGTTGAAAAGATTTATCTGTCTTTAAATCGTTACTATGAACATACGATGAAAAGCTGCCATGAGTAATGAGCTGACGTGCTGGCATTTGTTTTCCTCCGACTGTCTTTAACAAACAAAGGAGGAAAGGTTACAATCAGTCGCCTAAATTCCTGTGCAAGTGTAAATATAGCTCATCATTGTAGGGTGGCGGGTGCAGATAGTGTCACTGTGACAGCTAGTGAAAAATGAAAGAATTTATGATTAAAATGAAATACAGCTCAAGGCAACCTCTTTTTAGTTGTGACAAATTCCTAGAAGGAAAGATTTGAATTTGTTATGTAACACTCCATCTGTCCACTGACAATGAAAATTAGATAGATTTTTGGAAAAAAAAACAGAGGATAAAAACCAAAAGTAACTGGCACTGTGGAAGCGTTTTCGTTTGCTTCCATGTACAAGGAAAGCACCGTAAATGTGACTTTTGGCAGCTCGTCTGTGATTTTAGTCTCAGTCATACCAGTTTGTTTTCATCATGACTAATCATCCTCAGCCTGTTTTAAACGAGTCGAGATTTATTTGTTTAAAAGTCTGAGGCATTTTAGTCTCGTCTTAGTCCAAAATAACTATTTTAGTCAAGCTTTAGTCCATGAAATCTAACCTGGATTTCCTTCTTTTTTTCTTTTTTTTTTTTTAGGACGGCTGTCTCAAATACATCTCGTGGTTGCAATCAAATTTTAGTCATTTGATTATTCGTTTTACTTGTTGAAATCTGAAAAAAGTCTGGTTTTCATCAAAGAATGAAACACTAATAGAAATAATTATTATGACATGAAGACCCAAATGCTTTTATACACTAAATATCTGTGTTCTTCACAGTGACGACACTAAATTTGTCCTCCATCTTTTATATTTCACATTTATCAACACATATACTGCATGTATACACATGTATTCAATGCAAAGCTAGATAAGTGGTATTTTGTGTCTCGGTTATCCTTATGTGCATTGGGCTCTATTCATCTATTTTCTCTGTACTAACTCATTTTGTTCATATTCATTCTCTGACATTGAATGTTTCGGTTGTTTTAGTTTGCTTGAGCTGCAAGGACCGACTGAGTTGTACATCGATTCAAAAGTCGCAGAAAGCATCAATATTTTTGATCCATTGTTAGTCAGAAAACAGAATAAAATTGGACTGGTGGCGACACTTCCTTCCTTCTCCTATTCTAACATGCTATGTATGTTCACTTTGTTACATGGTTTGCCTTTTTTGTTGTTGTAAGAAGTTGTCAATCATCAGTTGATTTTTCTGGTTTCACTTCTTTTTAAAATGGTAGATCGTCAGTTTTTTCTCTACATTGCATTTTGGTCTTGAAATATTAAAAAAACCCAATAACATCCCTCACTTACTGTGCAGCTTATGGAATATTCTCCTTGCTAGCTAATTAATACCACTGAAAAGTACACATGGAAGATAAAGTCCTTATTCTGTTAGTTTCGATATAAAATGTAGTGTGTTGTGTTAACTCTTCAAGCCTATACATGGATTTGTTCTTTACCTTGTCTTTTTGTGATTTAATGCAACGTGGCTGCTTCGACAGCGTATTTCCCCTTTGGGGATTTATACTCTAACTGTTGCGCTACATCTATGCTGCAAACAATTTTCCTTCAAAAAACCTTGCATCTTTCACTCCTGCATGAATGCCCCCATGGGGTTCACCTGCATCTTGCAAAAAGACTCTTCAGTGTGTGGATCAAAACAGGGATTAAACCACCAACCCCGCGCTTAATGGCTGGTTGACTGAATTATAGCCGCTACTTGCCTGCTGTTCACGCGGCAGGATACGACACAGATGGGTTGTATCGTGTTAAACAAGTGCTGCCGGACATTTCAAATCAACAGTACATAGAGCTTAAAAAAAAAACTGAGAAAAAGCGTAGAAGAGAATAAGCTTGCGCTGAAGTAACTGGAATGATTTGATACTGGCTCAAATAAGCTGCCGTTATTCTTACATTACATTCCTGCAGAAGAGGATTTGCTGCAAGCTCAAGTTTCTGTGTGCTGTACTGATACTGTAAATCCTATTTTGGCCTGCTATTTGTCACTGTCATTGTTGTGGTAACAGGTAGAATTGAGGGGGTGGGGGAGCATGTGCGTGTGTGTGTGTGTGTGGGGGGGGGGGGGTGTATATACGGAAGGTGATGAGGACGTTGCTCTTGAAGGGCACTTAGACACATAATCCTCCCACCTTTTCTCTCTGGTGGGATCACCTTAAACCTGCAGGCCAAATGCCTTTTGTTTGACAGCAGCCAAACTATAACCAGTCCGACTAGTTTGTGCGCTGCGAGAAGTGCTTGTGTGCATGAGAGGAACACGGAGAAGAGGACAGATGGGGAGATTATTTAGACCCAACAGCAGTGCTATGATGCTGCAGGCCAGGTGTTATACTCTGGCTTCGTCCGTCAGCGCCGAAAAACATACCTCGCTACCCACAGTTCTGAGCTCCCACAGAGCAGCTGCAGGAGGTCTGCTTGCACTGTTGGCAGTTTTCTTATCAGCACACTTTCAAGATTACAACTTGAAACAACACAGTCACATTTGAAATAAAACCTTCTCTTTTGTCTTTCAATTTGTAGTTGTAGGAGGGTAAACTCAGTGTGTGTGATTGAGAGAGGGGGAGAGAGAGAGAGAGAGAAAGAGTGTGGGAAAGACAAACACTTACCTCATCCACAGTCAGTGGCATACATATGCGGTACTCTTTCATCAACATGGTGCTGCTACGGGGAGTTTGTGAGGTGAAGCAGAGTGTCTGTGCTTGAGTGTGTCTATCTCAGTTGTCTTGGCTGCATAGCAGACACACTCAGGCGAGATACACACTGCTGCTGGACCACAATGACCTCTTTTCTGACGCTTCTTCCTTTGTTTTGCTGATGTCAGAAGTCCATGCAGTTAAGTCCACTTCTCTCTGTCAATGAGTACTTTTCCTTGCAGCTTTGCCGCCTCTTTTCTGTTTTCTCTTCCTCTATTAATCTCCTGAACTTTTAACTGCCGTCTCTCCTTCTCCTCTCATGCCCTTTCTGTTGTGTTCTCTCTCTCTCTCTCTCTCTCTCTCTCTCTCTCTTTCTGTTAGTTTCTGTTTGCTTTCTTTCACCAGCGTATGAGAGCAGTAATTAGCTAAGCGGTAGGATTGAAACAACTCCTAACCAACTCTACCTGCCCTACGCCTTCTCACACTCCCTTTGTTCGTGTCTCCTTCAGACTTCTCATGTGTAACCTTGCTGTCTGTTCACTGCACCTCCCTCTCCCCTCAGCCGTCCTTCGCTGCTTTCAGTTCCTCACAAATTCCTTCGCTTGTTCCCACCTTATCATTTTTTTCACTTCTCGTCCTCCCTCCCCTTCCCTCATAGTATCCACCCCCCGCCCACTGTACTTTACTACCTCTTCACCTGTGTCACCCCCACCTCCACCACCTTGCCTCTCTCTCTCTATCTGTCTCTCTCTCTCTCTATCTGTCTCTCTCTCTCCCCCCTCTCTCTCTGATCTTTATCTGTTCCTTCATGTCTGTCACAGAGACTGTTTTCAGCAACTCTCTCATCTTTATATATCCGCCACCATTAAGAAACATAATTAGCTAACATCTCTTCCTTCCTCGCAGCAACTTCCTCCATGACAGCTCTCAAGTTATATGTCTGCCTGACATACGGGGGGGGGGGGGGGTAGTCAAGGTGGGCCATTGGATTAAATATTACCAGAGCCATGAGAACTTCCATTAAGCGCAGTGCCAGAATCGCTTACATTGTATTACCTCATGACCTTCAGCTGGATTTAATTGAATCCCCGTTTAGTCAATGAGTAGAGGAATCGAAGCAGTCATAATTTCTTGCCCGTGTCCGTCCTTGAGTCGTGGGCCACTTTCCTTTAGTTTGAGTGAGCTCTGATGGTGCCTGCCAAGCACATATTGTTGCCTCCCAATCAAATAAGAGAAGCAAATGTTTTGCTTCACTGGGCCAGTCTGACAGAGCCAAAACTAATAGTCGGCTCTGGATTCTTCCTCTCCGGTGGAATGCACATGTTCCTTTATAGTGCCTTGAGATGAAGCCAGAGTGGTTCTGCACTTCATGTGGCTCCGCTTTCATGCAGTGAAAACAGATTCCTGGTGGCTCCCATCTTATCAGATCAGAGAATCTGCAGTGAACTCCCTGCGCTCCAGCAGACCAGTTTAAGAGATGATGGGTGACGACAAAGACGTGTATTCAACAGTCATTGATTCCTACATTGATTATGGAGTTGCAGTTTCAGGGTTGTTTGGGAAACAGGGTTAGTGGTAACCATGGTGAAGAATGACAGCGCTCCTGGATGACCGATCCTGCAATTATGGAGCTGATCAAAAGATTGGTTTCCTGATTGATTAACGGATGTAACAGATGCTTATTATGGCCAGAGATTGATCCTGTGCCCTCCTGGTGAAAATCCCCACTAAAACAAGTCAGTGTTTCTAGCAGCTTCTTCACTGCAACATCTCTGCAACTATTTAATGACTTTTTTATACAGATATTCATGGTCACTGGAGGGTGATTCCCTTTTCCTCCAGCACTAACATGAAGCTGATGTGTAGTTTTGAATAAAAATGATTGAAAGTAGACCGTAATAATGGATAGGTTTTAATATCCACAGTGCATTAATCAGTTATCTAACTCTCCAACCACTAATGTTGGCCAGTATAGCGATCACATCAGAGAGATAATAGTTCTCATTTAGTCAAAAATGTTCCTACCATTTTTTTCCCATCATAATTCATATAAATGGGAAGGACAGAACTCTAGAACCGCCTCTCAGGCACCGTGAATTACATTCCCAAAAATGATGAAACAAGCAACACTGTAATCCTCATGAAGGGAAAATTAATGCTGGGCTGCTTCATTTTCTGTGCCCTAAACCTGTCAGTGGTTTTAATGTTTTGGCTGATCAAGTAAACTGCTAGCTTATTTAAAAAAAAACAAAAACAAAAAAAACTTTTCTAATGTTTAAAATGTGAACTTTGAAGAACACTACAAGCAAATCTGTTAATATACTGTTGCTAGTTATGTTAAACTAGTCTTCTTTTCAAGTTTATAAAAGTATAACTTAAGATTATTTTTGTGTTCCTAAACTCTATACTGTACTGTAAGGAAAATTGCAGTTACACTTTTAGTTCATTAGTTAGATCACATTTTAGCTTAAGAAAATGCACTTTGTAGTGGAAATAGACTGTTTTTTGCTTGAACTTTTCATTATGAATGTTTTTGCAGAATGTTTCAACTGTTTCAACAGCAAAGACACTAACTGCAGCTCCATATAAACCTCAATTTTACTCTGTAAGCAAAAAAGACTTGATTTTTATGATATATTATATATGGGAATGTTTTTTCATGTACACATCAACCAATAGATTCAGTGCAAGTACAAGCCAAACATGCTGAGACTTTTCAATACACTGTAAGCTAACTATAGGCCTAGTTTTGTTGAATACATCTCTGATAATGTGTATAAAGAGTAAACTGATAGCATAGTCTGTCTTGTCCCCAAGTGTCAGTTAAAAAAAACAAACCGGTAGCACACGAGAGTAAACTTACTGAAGGGCAGCTGAACTCAGACGGTAATCAGGCTACTCAAGATACCTGCTTAACATTAGCATGTCGTTTGCAATTTAGCTTGCTGATATTAGCATTTAGCTTCAGCTGTGTCTGATTACAGCCTCGCACAGCTGCTTGCTGTTGTACTACTGCAAATTAATTTCGTGATATGAAATTAATTTTTTGATTCTCACGAACTGCCTTTAATGGAAACTGACATGTTCACTTAGTTACTACACGTGATTTATTTTCTCTTTTTACAACAGCAACCGAGTGAACATCACACAGCATGTAAATGGACTATTTCTATGTTGCAATTAAAATTAAATAAATATTCCTACCAAACTGGATTGTCTATTTAAATTTTTAAAATAAAGAATCACATTAATAGCAAGTGTATTTTTTTTAACTTTTTTTTGGTGAACTAAACTTTTGTTACCGATGAGTAAAATTCATCTGAGGACATGGTGTTGTACTTCTACCTGAGTGAAACAAGTCTCCTGGTCAGAACTGTCACCCTTATTTCCTGTCCTGCAGGACGAAGAAGCATGCTTGATGGAATTGGAGGGGACGTCATCACGGTGCTTACACCTTTCACATCCCCTCACATCATTAAATGAAAAATGAATGGGTGCACTTAAAAAACTGGTGAAGCGTTCTGTGACCTCTACGTTTCCTGCTCTGATTGTGTTCATGCACGTGCACGGTTGGCAGCAAGATGAGGGGGTTTGTGCACGTATGTGGATGCTGTGTGTCATTGCGGTGATGATGGTGAGTGGTGCAAATCAGTATTAAGCTGAAAAAGGAAAAAGCAGATCATTAACTGGTGGGCTGGCTGCCATCACTGCATTACCGGCTCTTCAATCTCAAGGTGTGTTCACAAGCCAAGGTCAAAGGTTCTCTGGTGTCCCATCTGAGTGTGTGAGTGATGGACCCCACCCGCCCAGGCCAGGATTAGTGGTAGCTTGGTGGAGGGCACAGCGCTGATACACTGCAGCTTTTTCATCTCACGGCAGGGTGAAAGGTAAGGCTTTGAGAAAGATTTAAAGTCATGAATTCAGCAGTCTGTGGGGATAAAGTTTGACTGGTTTATGAGCTCCATGTTGTACAGTTATGAAGTGTGGAAAGTACCAGCATCTCTCTCTCTCTCTCTCTCTCTCTCTCTGCATGAATGTGTCCAGATCCTCAGACTCTCTCGCTTCCCTCCACTATCACGACAAGACTGCTGGACGCCTGTGATCTCTGTTTGGTCCAATCATCAAAAACCTGAAGTATGTAGGTCAGACTTTAGCCTTGCAAAGAGCGACACAAGAGGAGAGAAAAATATCAGTGAGAGAAAGTACACACTCCATTATTGTCCCCCGTTCAGCACAAACGCCGCCAGCTGCAACGGCACAGCAGACAAAAAAAAAGAAAGAAAAAAAAAGGAGGTTGGTTGTGTTAACATCTTTGTGTGTTTTATGTGCTGGGAGTGGGGGGTCTTTCTATGTGTGTCGATGTGGCTCCTCTGTACCAAGATGTAAGCTTAGTCTTAATCTCCTTGTAGTTGAATATCAAGCTGGTGCTAAGACATTGATTGGACCAGTTCCTTAATTGATACCACTAGAGGACCGCCTGCCGGTGGGGTGGGGGGAATGTGGTCTCTTCCATGTGTGAATCTATGTGTGCTTTTTTGGCATGTTAGAAGTGAATCCTCCAGTGACCTGGATGAAACAGAGCTCTCACTTATCCTTATCTAATCCCAATCTCGTCTTGTCAAACTGTGTCCCTTTGGGAAACACACACACGCCAGTGAGGAAAATTAGGTCTTACTGACATCGTTAACGGGCGCCAGCCAGGCCACACCAACCAGAGGAGCACCCCAACATGAGAACTCGCCGCAACCAAAACTACCTTCATTAATTCCTTCAAACAAACACAGGCGTTAGGCCCCCTCCACAGCAACACACACACACACACACACACACACACACACACACACACACACACACACACACACACACACACACACACACACACAAACAAACACATGCTAACACATACAAAGGCTCCTTGCTCGGGTAATCAAGTCCTTAGAGTCTCTCCCCCAATTATAAAAAAGAATAATTCATTTGCAGCTTTTTTACATATTCATGAGCTCAGCAATATGGACTGAGTTCCATACATTGTTGTATGCATGTTCCCAGATGAATTATAGATGTTATTTGAAATTGTTCAGTGTTCTTAAATGTCATCATTAATCTGAACAAGGAACAACAGAGCGAGCTCATTTCTGCAGAGGACACGGAAAATGTGCTTTTGTCTCTGCAGAGTTTGTGAAAAAGATAAAGAATCCAGATCTATTCTATCTATTCTACAGTCTGCATTATTGTATTTGTGAGCCAGTGAGAGAGAGA